>NC_079148.1:156963550-157083649 GCF_945859685.1 Eupeodes corollae | reverse complement strand
GTTTTTTGAGCAGGAGCAACCAGCTGAGCTGAAGCAATCAGGCAACCATGGCTAGGTTATGGTTGGCCTGCAAGTCAGTTCTCCATACGCCAAAGTACACACTTCCATTATTTAAAATGGAGTGAAAATGAAACACAATTTAGAATATTTTAGTTGTACATAATCCCGCAGGCAGTTGCACCAGACTTGATGCATATACCGACCTTAGAACAGGGTATACCTTATGCGATGGATGATAGGAGGAAGCATACCTATGCTATGGTTTTATAATGCTCTCAAAATAGAAAATCCATAACTTTTATAGTTGAAACATATACATATATATAAAGTAAAATATAAAAACTAATTTTATCTAAGGTTTTGACCTCTGTATATCGTAGAATCCTGCCGATCCCGCTTCTTATCGATTTTTAAAGTTTTTCTTTCAACAAAATGTATAGTTTATGTATTTTGGTTTTTAAACGCGCGTAAAGAAAATTAAAAAAATAATATTTTATTATTGATTAGAGCCAATCATATGAATACAAATATTTTGTATGAATATAAATACTTTTCTTTAGAAAATTGCATGGAAAAACTAGATATTTAGAGAATGCAGT
This sequence comes from Eupeodes corollae, assembly GCF_945859685.1. NCBI lineage: Eukaryota > Metazoa > Arthropoda > Insecta > Diptera > Syrphidae > Eupeodes > Eupeodes corollae. The sequence continues at coordinate 157,083,050 of NC_079148.1, read as the reverse complement.
TTCCTGGTATCTTTTAATTCTAAAAAAATGTTAAAAGGTCAATGCTTTTTTTTTATAAATGTAAAATTTAAAAAAATTACTTGAAAACGTTTTTAGAAAACCTATAAGCAAAAAAACAAGGGGCTGAGATGCGACCCACACTGATAACGTCCCATCCCGTCTGTCTCGTATCAATTTTTACCAAATTTGCGTACTATTTTTTGTAGATTTTATTTTTTGTAAAAAAACTGTCAATTCGATTTTTTTTTAATTTTATTAAATGTTAACAACAATATTTCTTGAAAGAGAAAAGTAGTTTAAAGCCAATATCTAAATTTTTTGAAAAGATATTTGAGTCGAAAATCAATTTTTACCAACTTGTATTAATTTTTTTAGGTTTTTATTTTTTGTAAAAAAACTGTCAATTCGATTTTGCTCAACATTTTTCAGAATGTTAAAAACAGTATTTCTTTGTTTAGTCTTTTATTTTTTATTAAAATACTGTCAATTCGATTTTTCTCAAAATTTTATCAGATGTCAAAACCATTATTTTTCGTTGCACAAAATTGTTTTGGAGATATAATCATATTTTTGAAACCGTTGAATGGATTTTTTTCAAAAAATATATTTCTTTGATATCACTCTACAATATATTACATAAAACTTAATTGAAGTCTCTAGCATTTTTGGTTCGGAAGATATTTAGGGTTAACCAAAATTTTCAAGTTTTTTTCAAACTGCTATGGTAAAAGAATTACCCACGCAATGTTCTTGAGAGCCCTTTCTGCATCTTTCTGCCTTATTATCTATATAACAAAATTTATTTGAAATCGATATCTCTTCTGGTTCTTGAGCTATGAATGACGAAAAAAACTTTGCGAACGTACGGACGTACGAACGAACGAACGTACGTACACACGTACGCACAGACATCTTTCTAAAAATCATTTATTTCGATTCTAGGGACCTTGAAACGTCGAGAAATGTCAAAATTTTCAATTTGACAAATCGGACCCATTACAATAACTTCCTGTGGGAAGTTAACAAAAGCGAATCGAGAACGGGACAAAAAATGTAATAAACTATTAGTAGTACTAATTTCCAATTAATTTGGTCGGCTTCGCGAAATTTAATTTTAGCTTACTTTAGTTGTAACTGTTTCAGATTATTTTTTTAAGTTTAATAAATCTTAAGTTTTGTCACTTATTAAGTTTCTGAACATAACCTTAATATTTGACAAAAAATAATCATTATGTAGCTCTTCAGAACACGGAGAGTTATGGCTTAAAGGTAAACTTCAAAAAAATAAATAGAAAAATCAGAACACGGAAAAAAGTACTACGATTGAAGATATTCGGCCCTATCGAGGTAACCGTCGGAGCGGAATTCTCTCCGATTTCCTCCGAATCGGAGACATTTTGCTTCAAGGTAGTTGTCCGATCAGTTGATCGGACATTCTCTTTGACAAAATTCAACGTATGTAATGTGCATGCGATGCTTTGCGATTGTTTGGTTTTATTTCTTGTTGCGAAAAGTATTTTCTTTTTTTAAAAAATAGTTATGTAAGTAACAAATCTTTTCCAACACTATGTTGATAATTTCCCTCGGCAAAAAATCTGAGGCAAGTTGCTAATTTATGTTCCGGGGCGACACAATGAGACCGATGATTTGTTTTGTATTAGTGTTGAATCTGCCCCAAAACAAAAGCAAACGCATTTTTATTCAGGCGAAAGTTTTTCTAGAATCTGGAAGAGAATCGTAGAATTATTAGAAGATAGAAATTAGATTAGAAGATAAGAGTACTTACGCCGCGTCAAATTGACAATTTTTTTTATAAAAAATAAAAACCTAAGAAAAACATTACCTAAAGTTGGTAAAAATTGATTTTTGACTCAAAATTTTCAGATTATGGCTCTCTACTAATTTTAACTAATAAAAAAATTGTATTCAACATTCGGTAAAATTTTGAGAAAAATCGAATTCACAATTTAAAAAAATTTAAACTTAAAAGAAAATTTAACAAAAGTTAGTTGTTGAAAATCTATTCCATAAATTAGCAAAAATAATAGAACTCGCAATTGTACCTTTAACTTATTTATTTATTTTAGAAAAAAATACAAAAAACGAAGACTTTAAATTTCGTATTTTCTTCCGCTCATGTGGTCTCGTCGAACAAAAAGAATCAAATCGAAAAAAAAGAACGTTGGACCAATTTTTGTATTTCCTTCTTTCTCTGGTAAGTTTTGTCGCTTTTCCTCATATCATCTGGAGGTTCAAAAGTTCGCTGCTTGGTGGCGTTTTTGATGTGGTGGCAGTATTGCCAACACTCCCCTCCGGTACGACGACGTCCTTCGTTGGCTTACCATCCTTAAAAACATCAAGAACGGCTATTTTAACTGCTGGGCGAACGTAGATTCCAGAATTTGTCTGTACGGTAACTTGTCGGACTTGTCCACTATTCTTGCTGATGACTGTGTCCAGTATTCGTCCTTTCGGCCACAGATTTCTCGGGTTAGAATCATCTACGACGATAACAATATCTCCCTTCTCAATGGGTTTTGTTGGTGCATGCCATTTAGTCCTGCGGGTGAGAGTAGGAAGGTACTCATTGATCCATCGCTTCCAGAAGATATTGGCATATTGCTGTACTTTCATCCAATTTTTTCGCAAGAGTATTCCTTCTTCAGTTGGTATACTGTCAACTTTGCTTCCATCGGATGATCCAAGAAGGAAATGGTTTGGTGTTAACGCCTCATCATTTTCAGTCTCTACTGGAACGTATGTCAACGGATGGCAATTAATGATTCGTTCAACTTCGATCATCATGCTATGTAAAAGTTCATCAGATGGATTGCGTGTTGGCATAACTTGTTTCAGCACAGTTTTTGTTGCTCGAACCATTCTCTCCCAACTTCCTCCCATGTGAGGCGATGATGGGGGAATGAAAGTCCATTTTGTGGTAGAACAGGTAAATTCTGCAGCCAGGCTCTGTGATATACTTGCCGCTTGCTGAAGTTCACGGTCAGCTCCGTGGAAATTAGTGCCATTATCGCTGAAGAATTCTAATGGAATTCCACGTCTAGCTGTGAAACGCTTTATGGCCAATATGCAAGAATCAGACGAGAGACTGTTTTCCAGTTCGATGTGGATGGCTCGTGTTGTTAGGCAAGTGATAATCACACCCCAGCGTTTCTCAGTTCGTCTTCCGATTGCAACTGTCATTGGGCCAAAATAGTCGATTCCGGAAAATGAAAAAGGCCGAGAGAATGTTGAGAGCCTTGCTGCTGGAAGATCTCCCATTATCGGTGCTTGTGGAACTGCTTTCTTAATCTTGCACATCTGGCAGTTTTTGATTGCATGTTTAACAGCGACACGTATCTTTGGTATCCAGAACCTTTGGCGTAACTCATTTATTACTGTCTCATTATTCAAATGATGATATTGCTCATGATAGTGTTGAATAATAAGACCGGTGAGGTAAGTCTGTCTATCGAGAAGAATCGGTCTTTTCATGCCTAGTGATACCCCAACAGCAGCATCAATTCGTCCACGAACGCGAAGGATCTTTTCGTTGTCTAAATACGGTGAAAGAGTATAAATGTTGCTACTTGCATCAAGCCCTTTTCCCTCTTTATATGGTAAGTTGTCTTTGGCCTCGAGAATTCTTACTTCTTTGGCATATGATTCCAGTTGTGCTTGGCGATAAAGATAGTTTTCAGCTTCTTGGTACTCATCTTTCGAAATTATTCCCAAACGTTTTGGCACTTTGTTTCTTTTCGACCTGCAATTAAAAATAAATCTGAAAACATATACCTGAGATCGTAGTAGGCGTTTCCATTTTGAAAATTGTTTGACGTTTATGATGCATTCAGATCTATATTTATATTTGTCGATGAACAGATTACTCTTGACTTCTTCATCTGTTGTAATAGTCTTTGGGATGTCATCTGGCCAGTCTTCTTCTGGATGTTTTAAAAACGATGGGCCAATGTACCACCGACTGGATGATTCGAATGTTGGAGTTTTTTGCCATTGAGTACATTCATCTGCAACGTTCACTTTAGTTGGTATGTATCTCCAATCATTGATGTTCGTATTTTCAACTATTTCTCCCACACGAAAGGCAACAAATTGGCGATAGCGACGATGATCTGAACGTATCCAACATAAGACGGTGCGTGAATCTGTCCAGAAGTACGAACGTGATAATTTGATAGAATGGTTTTCTTTTATGAACGCGGAAAAACGACATCCAAGTCTCGCCGCTTCTAGTTCGAGTCGAGGAATTGAAACCAACTTCAGTGGTGCCACTCGTGACTTTGCTCCTACCAATCTGCATTCGACTTTGCCTCCTGAGCTCACCCTGATGTAAGCAACGGCGGCATACGCTTTGTCACTTGCATCGACAAATATATGCAATTGAGTTTCACTATCATCGTCAAATTTTAGTTTGGCCAAGTAGCATCTAGGAATGGAAATAATTTCAATTTGTTTCAGGAGCTTGATCCATCGTAGCCAACGCGTGAAGTGTTCATCGCCTATGGGTTCATCCCATTCAACTGGTGTTCTCCAAATGTCTTGCAGCAGTATCTTCAAGTAGATCGTGTAATTTGCTATCAATCCTAATGGGTCGAAGATTGACATTAGTACACGGAGCACTTCCCTCTTTGTCGGCCTGCGGTTCGTCTGCAGCATGCCATTGTTGATTGGATTTAATATGAACTTGAAAGCGTCTGTGGAAGTGCACCACCACAAACCTATTACCTTGGCTGTTTCAGCGTCGCTTATGTTGAGATTTCGTTGGCTCGTCGTTGAACTTTCTCCTAGTTGCGTTAAGACTTTGGATGAGTTGGAAATCCATTTGCCGATTTCGAAGCCACCGTGTTTATGAATCATCGAAACATCAGTTGCCAATTGAAGTGCTTCGGCCTCCGTATCAACACTTTCGAGCAAGTCGTCAACATAATGATTTGTTGTGATGCATCTTACAGCTCTCGGATAAGCTTCTTGGAACTCCAAAGCGTTCTTATTCTTTACGTACTGTGCAGAGGAAGGAGAGCATGTTGCACCAAATGTCATTACCCTGCATGACATAAGTATCTGGCTCGTATTGGGAATCGTCTTGGGACCACAAGAATCGTTGGGCATGTTGGTCTTCATTTCTGATGAGAACTTGATGATACATCTCACGAATATCACCACATATGGCAAATTTTCTTTCTCTGAAGCGGTAGAGGACTCCCTTCAATGAAGTCAGCTGGTCAGGTCCTTTGAGTAGAACCGAGTTCAACGAAACTCCGTTAACCTGGGCTGCCGCGTCCCAGACTAGCCTTATCTTTCCCGGTTTGTTAGGGTTCGTGACTGGGAAGACAGGCAGATACCAAATGCGGGAATGATCTTCGTGTAGTTCTTCTGGGGTCAGCTTCCGAATGTATCCTTTAGAAAGGTAGTCGTTAATTTGGTGTTTTAAATTCTCTCTTAATGACGGTTCACGTCTTAATTTCTTTTGTAGGCATTCAAATCGACGAATTGCCATTGGCCGACTATTGGGAAGTTGCACGTGATCGTACTTCCAGAGCAACGATGTTTCGAAGTGGTTGTTTACACGTTTGGTTTCTGACTCCAGGATATGAAGGGCTCGTTTGTCTTCATTTGACATTGTTGTTTGAGGTTGAACTGGAACTATTCCAAGACTCTCCAATGAAAAGAAATCTTTGAGCATATCGCTGAGTTTGATGTTTGTGCTTTGTTCATATTCGCAATGGTGGAAGCTCTCATGGGTGTGATTGTCGACCTTTGGTAGCAGTTTAGTACTGGTTTCGTTTTCGTAGGGACCATAGACAACCCAGCCCAGACGAGTCTTCGTAGCCAGTGGGTCGTTGCGCCCACCATCCTTGAATTTCAGTGGTAATCCTAAGTTGACATTGTCGAGGCCAATTAAGATCCTAGGTGTTGCCTGCTCATAAGGTTCGATCGGGATTCCTTTCAAATACGGATAACGTTTTACCAAGTTGTCCATGCAGATTGTCTGAACTGGTAGGTCAAGCGACTTTACAGTATGGATGTTATTTAAACGATATTTCTTCGTGCTGTTCATCCCAGACACACTCAAGGATACGATCTTTGAGTCCTTTTCCATACGGTGCGTATTGCCAGTCCATTTGAGGCAAAGTGGATCTGCTTGTCCATGGATTCCTAATTCTTTCTGGAGTGCGTCATCCATCAATGAAAGCGAAGACCCTTCGTCAAGAAAGGCATACACTTTGACTTTGCCGTTTTGCCCATGGATAATGATTGGAAGGACGCGGAACAGAACTGAAGTTGCCTTGTTTTGATGAGCATTGCATTGTGCGACTGAGGATGCATCGTTCTTTGGGTTGTGAAGTAGCTTATGGTGGCGGAAATAGCAGCCGTTGACTCCGCATTTAGAGTTCACTGAGCATCTTGATTTCGGGTGGAAATGCAAGCACGTTCTGCAAAGGTTGTTTTGTTTCACAGCATTCCACTTCTCATTCAGAGTCATGGTGTTAAATTGTTGGCAGCTTTCAATTTTGTTACATTGCTGTTGGCATATACGACAAGTTTTTATTTTCTGCGACTTCTCTTCGTTGTGTATGTTGACATGACCCTTTTCACCCCGTCTTTCTGCCTTGGTATTTACATTAGGACTTGTGAATGAGACGCGGTTTATAGTTCTGGAGAGTTTTGTTAGCCAGTCACCAAATGTGATGAGATTAACATCGCGTAGAGATTCCATATGTGATGCCCATTGTAGTTTTATTGTGGGTGGGAGTTTCTCGACGAGGGCACGCAACACTGATGGGTTGTACAAATGATCGAACATGTCACAAGCTTCCATTGTTGAACATATGTTATCGACAGCTAAAGCAAATGGGATGATAGACTCCAGTTTATCAGCTCTTGGGGCTGGCTCATTCTGTACTGTTATTCTGCCCTAGCGAGGTTTCCGTCGGAACGGAAATTTTTGTATAACGCATACTTCGTCGGAGGTTCAAATTACATTCGAGGTATCCTTCATCGGAAAATAATACTAAACAATACAACGACGCATTGATTTGATGTGCGTCAGATTAAAGATTCTCATAGAGATCGACAAAATATCGAAAAGTCGATATCGTTTCCGATATTTGTATTTATGAAAACCAAAAGTACTTAAACTTATGATATCCTGTTATTGAGGGATACATTTCCTAGTATATGACATGGAAGTGTATCAATGTGCCGGAGAATTATACGTTGGAGCTAATTAAAAAAAAAAATTGCACCGGCATTTACATTTGAAAAAAATATCGAATCGGTAAATATCGATATACTTTTGAAATCGCCAACTCTATTTTAAATCAGAACAGATGTTTAATGTTGTCAAAAAGTGTAAACAAAATTTCATCTTATCAAACAAATACAAATATGGATAGTGTCGCTTTATTTTTGGAAGCTGAATCTAGGGAATTAAGGGCACAGAATCAGGAAAAAAGGAGGATATTAAGGAACAATAGTAAAATAAAAGATCTATCTAATGCAGCGTAAGTTGCGTTATCTAAGATCTAATTTCTTAAAAAATAACAATTTACTTACAGATTTAAAAAAAACTATCGCCTCAATAAGCCTGCATACGAGTATGTCTTTGAACAAATTAAAGATAAATTTAAAGATGATCATCGCTCTGATGCTGTGAATCCAGAACATAAGCTAGCAGCATGCTTAAGGTTCTTCGCTGAGGGAAACTACCAACATGGAGTAGGGAAAGATTTCCAATCTGCTATTGGCCAAACAACTTTTTCGAGTATCCTCAAGGAAACACTGGATATAATGGAACATACTTTATGCAAGAACTGGATATCGTTAAAGATGTCCGAAGAAGAAATCCAGCGGTCCAAAACGGATTTTTTTGAAAGGACAGGCTTCCCGGGAGTCATTGGCTGTGTGGATGGCACTCATGTTCAAATAGTTGCCCCCATAGAAAATAAGCATCTGTTTCTAAACCGCAAGGGACATTTCAGCCTCAACGTTATGATTGTAATAATCTCAAGCTAAAATAAAATTATAGGTACATACATACTCTTATTCATTTCTTTTGTTTGGTTTTAGATTTGCGACTTTAAAATGAAGATAAGAGCTGTAAATGCTAATTATCAAGGAGCCAATCACGACTCTCACGTCTGGGCTTTGAGTCCAGAACGTCGTTTTTTTGAACGAAGCTTCTTAAGTGGTACAAGAGGAAGTTGGTTGCTAGGTGCGTCAATTTATTTATAACAACCATATTGTTCAAATTTAAATTTCAATTTATTTAGGTGATTCGGGCTATGCATTAGAACCGTGGCTAATGACACCGTACCGAACCCCCAGAACACATAGCGTTGAAAGCTGCTTCAATAAATCTCATAAAAGTGCAAGAAATATAGTTGAACGAACTATAGGCTTATTAAAAAACAGGTTCCGGTGCTTATTAGGTGCTCGACAACTGCACTACCCCATTAAAAGCCGCACAAATTGTTAATGTGTGCTGCTGCTTACACAACATATGTCTGTACTTCGATAGTGATTACGGTAACATAGAAAATATGGATGGTATAGAAGCAGAAGGGGATCAGGAACCCGACCAAGGTCCACCAAGCTGCCTTCGCAACCAGGCAGCTGTAATTAGAAATGAAATTGCTACACTATTCTTTCAATAAATTTATTACAAACATAAAAAAAAAACAAAACTTAATAATTCATGTACATATAAACAAAATGACTATAGCCTCCTTGGCGTTTATAATTTTATGGATTGAGATCTGGATCTTAGTAAAGTTTTATGAAATGGAATCATTGCAACATGACATTAGTTCTTGAAATCTCAATTTCAAGAATTTTGGCCTTGATTTCAAGTTTTCTCATTGCAATTTTTCGCATCTCAGCGTTGTGAAATTGCATCTCTTTAAGCTTTTTATTTTCTATTTCACCCGTATATTCCACCGATCTATACACCCTTTTGAGATGTACTGCTGAGTCTTGCAAGGTTTTAGCTGTGTCCCGCAAGATATTTGTGGTGTCCTGCAATGCTTTTGTTGCGGCCTGAAGGGAAGTTTTCATATGGTCGTAATAAGACGACTGATTTTCGACCTGCTTCCTAAGAAGTTGAATAGACGACAGAGTCTTTTGTCGGCAGTTCGAGTTAGAGTTTCTATCACCTTCGATGTTCTCTGCATCTGCTGCAGTTGTGTTTGGTGATGATGGTTCACTGGCTGCTTGTTCATTATCATTACCTGTTCCAAACGATTTTGCACCAATGCCATTAACAGAATCGTTGGAATGTATCAAGGCTATGACAGCATCCTCCAATGGTGTGAACGATTTCTGTTTATGGGGACCACCACCTGTGCCCGTGATCTCCTTTTTATTTGCCGCCAACTTTTTTTTTTATGTACGTCTTATGGTCGCTCCAAACCTTTTAAAAAAACACAACGTACGTAAGTATGTGTATATAGTTTAATCATGCACACCGATCAAATCATGAACAAACCTTTTTCCAACCAGCTACATCTCGTTGACGTCCTTCCAGTTGGTTGAGTTTGTCAGCAACCTCTTCCCAAAATGCAGCAACATCTTCTGTGGACCTTTTCGTGTAATTTCTTGCTATATCGGGTTTTTCTTGCATTAAATTAACCAAATGCTCGATTTGTTTGGTTGTTGTTTTTTCGTTTCCTCGTGGCCTAAAAACAACAAATTCAAGCAATAATTACAAAATTATTTTGTTAAAATGTTTATTTTTTTTGAATTTCTTACATTTTGTTTATAATTTGAACAATTCGGAAAAAAATCCGCAAACAATTTCTGGCGGAGGATATCGGAAAAATAAATTTAAGAGCTGTCAAAATGTCACTCAAAAAAAGCACTGGATCGCACTGCAACGCACTTTAACGCAAAACGCCGGTCTGCGTTTCATCATGTCGGACAAATGTTCCGAACACCTGTCTGAAAGAATACCTCGAAGCAAAAATCCTACGATTCGTAGAAAATCGGAAAACTTTCCGCTCCGACGGATAACTCGCTAGGGCAGATTAATTAAAATATTTATATTCAATGTGCGTATTAAAAAAATAATGTTAATTGTTAAGAAAATGTAAAAGTTGAAGTTTGCGTAAAGAAATTGAGTCAATTCCGAAGTAATGGTGGTTTAGTTTGAAAATTAAAATTTGCTTCATCGCCATGATTCCATATTCATGTTCAATCATGTTCTTCTCTGTGTCCGTTATTTTGCTAATCCTAACGGTCGGCAGTAGCAGTGTGTGAAATTCTTGTTGTATCATGTTCGTATTCGCGTCGGTCGTCTAAAATAGAAAAGAATAAATGAATTAAAATATTTATATTCAATGTGCGGTTTAAAAAATTGAACGAAATGTTAAGTTCGTGTAAAAGTTTAGTTTTTCTTTGTTAAAAATCATTTGATTCCGTAAATATCCAAGTGTTTTCTGTTTTTGAAAAATGTGAATACAAAATGGCTGAAGTTAATTTGTAAAATTCATGATCTAACGTGTTCGCGTTTCTCTTAAATTTTGAAAAATATTAAAAAGTTTGTTTTCAGTGTGCGTTAAAAATCTTATAAAAGTGTAAAGTGTATGTTTAAGTGAAAAAGTTTAAAAATATGTTAATCCTAATTTTTTGTTTTCATTCATTATGTTGCTCGGTCGGTTTGTTTGTCGCAGTCGGATCGGTATAATTTTAATTGGCGGTTGAATTTGAAAAAAAAAAATATTTTAAATGCATATTTTTTCGATTTACTGTAGAAAAGTGTGAAAAAATAATCAATTTGTATCAAAGTTAATGTCTTAAGAAAATAGAAGAAGTCCTGAATAAGAAGTAATCTGTCGGAGAAGAGCATTTTTGGTGTATTCAAAAAGGTAAGTCCCTTTATTCCATTTTTTATTTATTTATTTTACTATACGTGAATGTACAAAACAATACTTTAAAGCTATTAGCACGAGGTTTTCTATAAGGTTTTACAAAAAGGGTGGGTAGATGTCGTTTAGCTCGTTAACACAACCATCACCAAAAATAGGCCTCGTCACTAAAGATTGTTTTTTTAGCTGGTTAACACAGCCATCACCTCGTCAATAAAGATTATTTTTCTGCACGGGTGTAGGCCCAATTCACTGTGTAAAATTCGTTAAGTTGAAGTCTGCGAAAGTCCAAGTTCTTGTGCACGGCGAGGAATAGACTGCCTCTGGTTCTACTGTATACTTTCACCAACCGCGGCGATGTTCTCGGCCGATCTTACGTTCTTTGAGCGTACAGGTGTACGTTAATCTTTATTGTTTTTCCATGTTTGAAGACAATATCTCTGATTTTGCCAATGTAGGCTGATGTTGACTTTTTCAATGGCCGCTAAAGTTGAAAGTGCATATCACTTTTTCTTGGATTTGCAGGACAATTGCGTGGCTTTTAAGACAGCTAAGGCTTCGCCTGGGAATACAGAGAAAAATGGCTGTAGCTTTTCTGAAGAAATTAGATTGTTGTTTGAGTCAACAATTGCGAAAGAGGTACCTTTCTCACATTTAGAACCATCGGTAGAGAGGATATTTCAGTTGTTAAAGATGAAAAGGTTTATAAATTCTGAGTGGAAGCTTTTTATATCGAGTGAGTGCAGTGTTGATGGATTTATTCGGGGAAAGTCAAGGAGGCTTACATTCTACATGTTTTTTTTTTTATTTTTGTTTCAATGCCGATTTGTTCGCAAACTTAAAGTTATGTAGAGGCCTAATGGTTTTTTTTTGTGCCTTTGAGCATTTTAAGATTTTCTTAGAGTCCAAAAGAATTGGAGAATCAATCGATTGAAGTATTTTTTCAAAAAGTATTGATGTAAGGACTTCTTTTCTTTCTACGATCGATGAAAAACCTCCCTCCCTAATATTGTGATGTGATATAATGATTGAACGGGTTGAATGTAAGATTTTGCATATTTGCTACGTGCTTTTGTAACGTTGATCAAAGAATTCGAATACGTCAAACTATTTTTTGATGGTTAATATCTTATGATGTTAAACCTGGTAGCAAAGTTCCTTAAGCTAAACTTACAATCAAATACCTTTCATATATAATTTTTTAACCAAAGGGACAAGGATATTATTTATGTTAATAACAGGTTAAGTGTTTGCTTTTGTTCGAAGAAATTTGAGCGCATCGCGAGTTTTTTCGTGCAAGGATTTCTTTAACGGAATTTTCTGTAGCAGAGTTTTGTTGAACCTTTGAAAGAATGTAAAGTTAGTGTACAGGGTGTGATCAATGTTCTTTGATTGGAAGGTTATTTCACTTATTTCATTGTAGGCTAAAATGAAAATAACAACAAATAGGGTCGATCCCTGAGGTATACCGTTATTCAGGTTTAATAAGTCTGAAAAGGTATTATTAACTATAACTCGTAAAATTACTATTCGTTAAGAAGGATTTTACAAACTTCAGTATCATTGGTCCAATTTTAAATTTGGTTAATTTGTTGAACACAACATGGATGCCTATATGGTCGAGACGTTTTCAAAACCAATGTCATACCAATTGTACAATACGGCCCTGTTTGAACGCGTTTTAATTTGGAGCAATATACATATTTTGCTTTATAGGGTTCGCCGAATAACCTCTTTTTTTTGAAAATGCTATACAAACATTGTTCCATTCCGGTTGAAACCAAATGCTGCCCATATCCTCTTGTTCAATGTTTGTGAAAAAAAAAATCGTTTAACAGGCCCGATAACGATAGCGATTGACTGTAAAAAAATGGCCCAATTATCCCTCTGGACAAAAATCCGCCCAAATAGTGACTCGTTTTACGTGTATCAGCTTTCCAATATATGCGTGGATGATGAGCTTCATCTGATAAGATGGTTTTTTGGCAAAATTGTCATCTTCCCAGGTTCAAGCGTATGTTTGTTCAGTGGAAGGATAAAACTATAATTATCTCCCAAATAGGACATGGGCTAAGTGCTATCATCCAAAAAACGTTAGATGGCGGACCCTATCTTAACCAAATTAGTCTTTTTGAAACTATTTTTTCTAACAATTTACTCATGCACTATAGAAGGGATATAGACAAGATTTTTTTTTTAAATTCAGGTGGAATTCTCTCCCATTCATTTTGGATACTTTCACAAAAGACGGTAAATTGCGAGGCTCATCCAAAGGTATCCTGTCATTTGAAATGGACCAAAGTTGCTCAATAGGGTTAAGGTCTGGGGATTGAGATGGCCGTTTTGAGCAAAAAAATCTTTTGCATTTATGGTTGTACACTTTGGGTGATTATCTTGTTAACCCTAGAAAGATAACCATATTTCATGGACCATAAGTGATACACATGATTTTTACGTCCATTCGAGATAACCTACATCTTTCTAGGGTTGAAAAGTATAATTTCCCAAAGACATTTTTGAAGCAGAAGAAGCTAGATTTTCTCTGACTATATTGACGTAACTAGAACCCGTCATTTTAGTGTCAATTCTAATAATACTTCCAACCCCACTAAAGGAAAAACATCCCCAGACCATACATATGTAAGTGACTCTATTCCATGTTTGAATGTGTTTTTTGAATGCACCTTTGGCTCAGTCTTTCCGAAGGTTTGCACCAAACTCGTTTTCTAACTTTTACATTTTTTAATTCAAATTTGGACTCATCGGACCAAATTACGTGCTCCCAAAAGGATTATGGCTTTGATAGAAACTTTCTTGCAAAAGCTAGGCTTTTTCTTCGCAAACAAGTTTCTTTATCAACTTTCATTCAGTCGCCTTTGAACAGTCCTTGGTGTAATGTATAACTCAAGGTCTTCTTTGATGCTTCTCTCCGAAGACAATGGTTTTTTTTCGAGCCTCAATTTTTATTCTGCAGTAATCAACAGCTGTAGTCTTCCTTTTCCTTCCACAAGAATTCTTAAAGCTGATGATAGCTCCTTTGGAATTTCAACCCATATTAACGATCGAAAACAATGCTTTACAAAATGTTTCTTATTTTTTTTTATTTAAAAAAAATTGCACTTAATTTTGTCGAGTGTCAACTTGATGTGCACCAATATTACCAATGTCGGTAAACAAAATAATAAACCTTTAACGGGTTTTTTAGTCAGAGAATAAAAAACTGGAAGTTTGTGACGTCATCAGCAGCAAGAAAGCCAAAAAATTCTCTTTGCTCTTAAGTTGCAGTACTATGAAATCAAATGAAGCACTTTTGGACTTTAATTTGTCTGACAGTTTATGTGGGTCTGCAACTATTAGTATCTATAGGGTTTTGTTTTTGTTTGTGGATGGAAATTAGGGTTGCAGCTTTCCATGATTGTGGAATAACACTGGAGTTTAGTTTACTATTATGCAGTTGAATTTCGTGATGTCTTACATCAGGTGGGACATTATGAATCATTAGGTAAAGGATTCTGTCAAACTCTAGAGTCTGACCTGATGCTGATAGCTTTTTAACTCAATGGTATTTATAAGGGATTCTATGGCCTTGGCAGATGGGCTAAAGTATTATTGAGAGTAGGTGTTGTTCATTGCTTGAAGTTTGGATTGACGGATTGAGGGGAAAAATTAGAGTTGCATGAATATGAGGCCCAACATTTGGCAAAAATATCTGAGATTTGAAACGAGTCTGTCAGAGTAACGAATGGGGACTTTATAACCTTGATGGTGTAAGGCGAATAGTTTGCCAGTGAGAGTCTTTTTTCTTGACAACATTTATTTTCAAAAACTGCCTTTAGCAGTTTTTTTCTAAAAAAAATGTATTTCTGCTTAAAAATGCCTTTAAAAGCCCAAATTTCTTAAATGGATATTTCGGTCATAAATACCAATATAATAAATCAAAAAATATACCGTTCAAAGTTTGTTTGAAGATTTCGAAAAAATATGCCTCAATCATTTTTTTAGCGACAAATGTCTTTTTACGATGGAAGAAAAGACAAACTTTTGTTAAGATTCAAAATCTAAAAATTATTCAAAGATGTCACTCTATAACCACAACATCACATCGAAAACTTCTTGAACCTTTTGTTTTTCCATATACAAAAACAAAAAAGAAATACCTACTCAAATCCCCATGATCTCAAAACTTCAACCTAAATACCATTATGCTTTTACTATAAACATAAACATTTTTGTGTTTTCGCATCAAAAATTGTAACATCTGGTTAAGGGTTCAAAAGGATAACCCGCCATCAAACAAACTGTTACTGTTACTGTTACTGCGCTGATGGATGCCATAAAAGAAAGCCCGCTCCGTTCAGCTCAACTCAAGCTTTAGTCCTTTTACATATTTGTTTTTTTTTTTGTTTTTGTTTCGGTCTTCTTTTATTTTTAGAATTTTAAATATAATTTCCATAAATATTGAAGAAGAGAAAAAAGCATCCATAAACAACATCCTCATCATGTTAACATTTTTTGACTGATCCGCTTTTTCCAAGAAAACACAAAAATCGCACAAAATAAAAATAAAAATAAAAACGGAAGAAAGCAAAATGTTCAAGACATCATCTCTTCTTGCCACAAATTTGAAAATAGTTGGTACGTAAATTATTATATGCTTGTCACCGAACCGAAGTATAAAGTCTTCCTTGTTCTGTAGGTATAGGTTAGGTTGTTGTTGTTCCTTACGCCATATATTAGCATAAGGTAATCCTAACAAATTATGGAAATGAGACTGTGGAGGATATGTCAAGAATTACGCCTATTTCATTCACAATTTAAGGTTTGCAATAAAATGACGATGAAAACATTTCCAGCAGAGGACACCCTTGTAGTCCTCCTCGTCCTATGAGTCCTTCCTTGATTTTATAGCAACATATAGCCAAGGCAAGAATCAAGAGAAACGCCCCTCTCTATACCCATCCTTGAGTTAACGTCCTTACGACCCCAATCTACGAGTACATGTTGTAATGTGAAATCCACACAAAGCGAATGCGACGACGACGACGACGACGCTGTCGTCCCTTTGAAGTTGGAAAAACTTTTCCCACACATAAATTGGCGCTCTTTTGTGTGCTGAAAGGCGCGCGGCACGGCGCATATTGCGGTGAAACATAATGTTAATGGATTTATTATCCTGTCCCTGACTGCCACTCCCGCTTTCAGCTCCCCATTCTTAACCTCAGTCCTATTGTCTGCTTCTACTTCCACCGCCGCCTCCACCGCCGACGCCGTAACTGCCGCCGACGACAGTGTAATTGTACGACACTGTTTTGTGTGTCGATAATCGCAGGAATGTAATGTGTTGCTGGTTCGTATGTTGTGAGGTTTGCACGATAGATGGAGTTTTATTTAACTGTATGTCGGTCGGAGAGGATAGTTAGGTCTGTAGGAGATCAACTTTTATATGCATGTGATACGAGGAAGTGTGGGCCTCCCTCCACTCCCCCCTCGTTGCCATTGCCACCACTTTAAATGAATGAAGGAATTCATCTGGAATGTGATGGGTTACAATAATAATTATTGTTGTGATTTTACTCCTCGCCCCTTCCCTCCACCTCTGTCTGTTGTCCTGATTTGTGCGCACGATTATTGCGGTATGCAACCAACCGACCGACCAGCGACCGAGTATCGTGTAGCTTCGATTGAAAGCAAAACCATTTTTCTCCTATAGCTTGTAATTTATGGTGTTATTTATTTTTATTTTTTGTGCCCGATTATCCTGGGCAGCAATAATGTGTGGAATTAGTGAAACTTAATTGAGAAAAATCGACTAGCGTTAATTACTGATTGTTAAATGTGGTTAAAAACAATGAGATGTTGTCACATCGACATCATTTTTTTTTGATATGATGGTTTTATTAGTGAGGACTTACTTTTGTGTGTCATTTTTTTGTCAAGTTTAAAGTGAGCAATTCTATAGTGTTACATGGTGCTTACCACAGAAGAATTTAACGGGAATAAAATACAAATCAGTTAATAAATCAGGATTAAAATATCAATTAAAGTAGAATCATTTGGACGTAAAAATAGGCAGAATTGTTTAAAAAATGTTAGGTTGTTCAAAAAAAACATGCATTTTTACAATTAAATATCAGTGTACAAATTTAAATTAATCTTCTTGAACAAACCTAACCTACATTACATTTACATTGGTCGACCATTTTGATAGCTTTGCTTTAGACTTGATGCCTCGTGTTATAAATACAGTGTTGGCCAAAACATTAGCAACTAAAAGAACCTCCATTTTGATGTCATTAAAAATGAATGACTTAAACAAATCATGTTAATTTTTTTTTAACAAAATTTAATACACTATGTATGTAGACCACAGCAGAGAACAAATAGTCCGTTAACTAGAAAATCCATATCTCATGTTAAAGGTGTTGGGAAATGGGTGCAGATGAATCTATTTAGAAGTTCTTATTAAGTTCACGGGCAAGTTAATCAGTGCTCTTAGCTAACTTTTGTAAAACGGCCGGATTTAAATACTCTAACGAAATAAAAGTAAAAATTATAAAAGAATATAAAAGTAGAGTGAGTCACATTCAAATATCGGAAAATATTCCATTTCAAAATCAGTGATTTGTCGATTAATACAATTTTGCAAATTTGCATGCCTGCAGTATGGCAGATCGGATAATTGGTGATTGCCTAAAACTTGGTTTAGATCAGCAAGTCAACTTTCTTGCCATGTGGAAGTTCGTGCTTTACCTCCTTGTGGTGGCCCATGGGCAATGGTTTGTGTATCCCTATATACATAAGTTAGCAAAAATTGAAAATTGCAAGGGTGAAGTCTCTTGATTCTTCAGGATTGGTTACGGAGATTAGCATTCTCCGTAATTGAACTACATACCACTACAGAAACCAAAATTACGCCTCGGATGATTAATGAAAACTCGTTGACGACTTTTGGCTATTGTACCCGGACAAAGATTGGTTTCTGGAATGTGAAGACGCTTCTGGACGCCGAAAGTGAAGGTCCGCAAAATGCTAGTGTTGGGTTACTCCTTACAAAAACGTCAATCAGGAGCCTTATTTCGTGAGATCCTTTTGGGGAAAGGCTTATAAAAGCTAGATTTCAGAGTAGAGTACGACCCGTCACCATTATACAGTGTTACGCACCGACGACGGATCTCGGATCTGATGAAGAGAAAGAATGCTTTTATAGTCAATTGGGATCCGCCTGCAACAACACTCCCCACAAAGATATTATTTTGGTTATGGGAGACCTCAATGCTTATAAGGTTGGCAATAACAACGACGGACTAAGGCATGTGATGGGTGTTAAAAGAGTTGGCAATTGCAATGATAATGGTGAGAGGGTCATTGACTTCTGCAACGCGAATAGCTTTGTGATTGGTGGCACTATGTTTAAACACAAACTTTGTCATAAATTTAGCTGGGTCTCGACAGACAGGTGAGCGTCTTCCAACCAAATTGACTATTTCGCTATTAGTCGACGATTTAAGAGCAGTCCCTTCTATGTACGAAACAGAAGAGGCGCCGATATGGGACTTGCCCGTGACCACCACTTAATGATAGCTACCCTTAGATTGCGTACAGCTACAGTTCGAAGATCCAATGGAATAAAAGGAGAACCCAAATTCAACATCGCCAGACTAAAGGAAACAGAACCATTAACAATTAAGAGGCCAACTGTCGCACGAACGGAGAACAATCAGCAGCACAGTACATGACAGAATAGTCGGTCGGAAAGAAGGAAGCAACAACACAACACCGGAAGCTTCCCGGATGATGAAGAAGGGAATTATCGCCAAACTCCCAAAAAAAGAAGATCTTACAAAGTGCGAAAACTGGAGAGGAATTTGCGTTCTACCTGCCGTTGCAAAATAGTAGCAAAATTCATACTGGAACGCATCAGAGAACACCTTGAGGCCACACTTCAAACAAGCAGGATTCCGCGCTGGATCCTCCTGTATCGATCATAACAATACCCTGCGGATCATCATTTGAACAGTGCGTTGAATATCAATCACCACTACAACTGCTGATCATCGACTTCGAGAAGGCCTTTGATATCGTTAACAGGGAATATATCTGGTTAGCTTTGCGGAGGAAAGGCAACCCAGAAAATCTAATTGCCATTATTAAAGCAACATATGATAGATCCAAGTGTCACGTTCTGTGCGGTGGTAGGTTGTCAGATGATCTTGAAATCCGAAGCGGAGTCAGACAGGGCTGTATTCTGTTGCCAATATTGTTTTTGTTGGTGATTAGCGATGTACTGCACTCAGCTCTATCAGGCAGCGCAGGGATCCAATGGACTTTGACATCCTATTTAAAGCACTTGGATTACGCTGACGATGTCTGCTTACTCTCTCATAGGATCATGGATCTCCATCAAATGACAACAAGTGTGGGGAGAGAAGCAGAAGTTGTGGGGCTGAAAATTAATTCCGACAAAACAAAAATGAGCAGCCTCGAAACCCGACCATCCTCTCAAATAAATATTTTCTCGCAACCGCTGGAAAAAGTGGAGGGCTTTCAATACCTAAGAAGTATCGTTTCCATCGAAGGCGGATCCGAAGAAGACGTCATCTGCCTTATGGGCAAAGCAAAAGCGGCGTTCAGTATGCTGTCGAAAATTTGGAGGAATAACTCTATCAGCTTAATGACAAAGTTACTACTGTTTCGCACAAATGTCGAATTTGTACTTCTTTATTGGTGCAGCAATTGGAAGGTTACTTCAACCATTACCTTCTTGAATAGATGTCTTCGTAACATCCTAAGGATTTTTTCGACAAACCTTTTAATAAATGAGGTCCTTCATAGAATGACAGGACAGGTGAGGAGCCTATAGAATCTATAATACGAAGACGTAAGTGACAATGGATTGGACTTACACTTTGAAAAGGTAACGACTGCATTGAAGGCAAAGCAATGCTGTGGAATTTGCTCACACAAGAAGGAAGAAGAGCTGGACGACCGAGAAGCACATGTCACAGGATAGTGGAGGCGGAATCAGCGTCACTAGGCAAGAGTTGGAGGGAACTGAAACACATCTCCGGAAACCGTACAAAATAGTGCGTAGGCGAAATATAGACCCTATGCCCCTAAAGAGGTTCCCAACGGACTTAACAGGTCTGAGGACCTAAGTTAATCCAAAAAGTCATTCCCATCGAGGTAGTAGACCAAGAAAAACAACAAAACGAGAGGATTCTGCAAAATAAAAATCAATTAAAAAAGATCCTTGTATATCATCGAGAGAAATACGAACCCACCTTGACCTGAACGTAAGCGCGACTACAATTCCGAGATGAGCTGTTGATAGTGGACTTAAATCTTTCAAAGCTGAAAAAAGCCTTTTGTTTCAACCAAAAACAAGCTCGCTACATTAAAATTTGATAATGAACGTACTCTTTTTGGACGAGTCCAAATTCAATATCTATGGTTCCGATCGTGATTGTGATCCCTTCGTGTTCGCAGACCAGCTAAAGAGGCACTAAATCCACGTAACACGGAACAGAGAGGAGGTAACGTAATGGTGTGGGTATGTTTTTTCAGGACATGGACCGATTCATCAAATAGATAGTTCAATGGATCGTTTTTAGTGTGCCGGTACATTTTGCAAAATATAATGCTGCTACATACTGAGGATCAGTTGCCTCTGAAAAGGATTTTTCAGCAGAACAGCAGAACAACAACAAGCAAAGCACACGTCCAATACGGTTAAGTCATGGGTTCGACAAAAGCAAATTGATGTGCTACAATTACAATGCCCAACAACGTCCAGAGATCTCAACCCCATAGAAAATCTGTGGAAAATTGTAGATCGATGAATTGTAAGGATTAATTGCAAAAATCAAAAAAATCTGTTTGATGCAGGCAGTTAAACTTGCTTTTGTTTTGGCCAACACTGTATATACTTTCCAAAAACAAAATTTAAAAAAATCTTATGGTTAATAGTTTCGTTCGTGAAATCGAGATCATTTTGAAATTTTTAAACACTTCATTTTTGTTTGGATTGTTATAGAACCCAAGACTTTTAGAAAATAAAACACTCATCTATAGCTTTTGTTAATAAAAATTAAAAAAAAGTAAAGTACAAAAGTCTGCACGAGCTAACTTCGCTGAAGATAGTACATTAGGTCTTATACCTATAAAAATCTTTCCGTTTTTATTTATTTTTCTAAGTTGGTACCTTAGTTTTTCACAACGGCAGCCATCACCTAGACTTAACTTCCATGCTCAAAACCTTAAATACCTTACGTAACGAAACAGACAAGGCGAACTAGGTCATAATTACAGTGTCTGCAAGACAGTATCAGAAAGCAGTGGCCCATCAAATGGTCAGTCCTAGATGTACTTGTATACAAACTGACTTTATACCCAGGGTCTGCTTAAAGTATTCAACAAAATTGGGCCTGTTATCCCCTCAACTATAAACCGTACAATATCAATAAGCATATAACTTTATATAGAGTATATGGTTAAAAATGGCTACATCTACCCATTTAACATAAAATGACAAATTTCTCTTAACCTACATTGGCCTTAAAGTAGATTCTTTTCATAGAACATAGAACTTTAAATTTTTCATTTAAAAAAAAATAAAAAGAAACTTTGCTTATAATTACTGCTCCCTACTTACACTGATTACAGGATAAGAAATCGCATAGAAATTCTTTTCTACCTTAATCTCCATTCGATGGGCCTCTCTCCTCAATCAGATGAAATCACTATCTCATTTCTCAACTCCTTAAAAGCCTTTAATTAAAACGACTGTCCTCTTTAATAAAAACAAAGCTTGACAACTTGTCCAAGCGTAATTTTAAAAGCAAAACTAAATAAGCAACAAGAACAATCAACAGCAAAACAAAACAGAGATACAAAAAAATAAAAAAAAAAAGAAAAAGAGTTAAATAAGGACAAGGACACTATATAGACAGATATAAATAATAACAACTCTACTTCACATAGCTAAGTTCTGTTTCAATAGCACCAGAGTCCATCTCCATCATCGTCATCGTCATTTTCATTATCATCATCATCGGCTTCATCTGCAGTGATTGTGAAGCTAGAGCACTCTGAAGGCTCCATTAACGCAAAATTAAAATATTTACTTGTTTTCTATCACGATACCATTCCACAACCAAACGCTGGACGCCCGCCACGCCGGCCGCCGCAAGGAAGAGACGAAAGGCGATAGCAAATCTTTCTCTCTTTCTCTTCAACATAATTTACATTAATTTTTTATTTCATCCTAAAGGCATCCTTAACCATAGCCTTATACCATCATAGACATCATCCCTTCATTTTTTTTTGATAGAAGGAAGTTGATTTAACGAGGAAGCTGAACTTAGATTTATATCGTGTTTTTCACTCACCACCGCGCGCCATATAGATGCCAACTGTGAGCTATTAAATTCAAAAATTTCCACCTCGATTTCCTAGGATAATAGTTTCAGATATCCTCTCTCCACCAAAAACTACGCTTAACCAGCACTTGGCTGACACAGCCGCCTACCACCACACCGCTGCTGCGGAGCCGCCACGGAGTTGAGCGCCGACACCACGCGATCTCCTGCCGCTGTTACCACCACCAAAGCCGCCGCCGCTCCGCTGCGCTGAATCAGCTGAAAACCTATTTAAAACCGCCTTCAATCCTACCACAACCATGGCCATAATTTAATAAGTTCCAAAGTTTAAGTGGAAGATAATGCAAACTGACAAAATTATGATGATGTTATTTACAACAAGTAGGCGGCATCAGAGACTTTTGGATGGCTATGGTACGGCGGAAAAAAATTATGGAACGGGCATAAGAGCGTAAAAAGTCCTCAAGTGGGTTTTTATGCTCGCTTAATGCTCTTTTGACTGCTGCCACGAATGCCACCACCAACTTTAATATTAGTGTGACCAGTTTATATCAAATTTTAATCTTCCTACAATTTAAAAGGGTTGCTATACTTTTTCATTCTGATGGTTCTTAAAATATGTTTTTGAGCAACTATCAGAGGTTGTGAATTGTTTTTAAATGTACCACCCCAACAAATTATATCGTATTGTATTTTGGATTGAACCAGTCCATAATAGATTGTTTTAATAAGTTTTCTTTAACAAAGTTTCCTCAAGTGAAACATAATATAAGTAGTTGAAAACAAATATTTTTTTAATGCAGAAGTGTGAATTTTCCAGTTGATAGTTAGACCAAGATATTTGTATTCGAAAACTTGCTCGATACTAAAACACTTAGAAGAACAGTGATTATTTCAAACATTAGCTGGTGACAAAGCATTAGATGAATAACAAGATACACTACTTAGAGGAATATTTTTGCAGTCAAAACAAAAAATAGTGGATTAGTAAAGGAATCAAATGGTTTAAAAAACATAACTCTTGTTTTTTTCATTAATGACAAACTTATGAATGCCGAACCAATGTCTTAATAATTCTAAGTCATGGTTTATATCTGAAATCATATCTAGAACAGTGGTACTAGAATACACACAAGCTATGCCATCAGCAAAACCATAGACTTTGCCCTTAAAGTTAAGATTAAAAATACTATTAATATAAATAAGGAGCAAGGTTGGACCTAAGACTGATCCTTGTAGGACACCTATATTAATATTTTTGACATCACTGAAATTATTGACTATTTGACCATTTGCTTTCTGTTTTTTAGATTAGAAAAAAAACCAATCCAGCATAAAACCCCTGAAACCAGCTTTCTCTAATTTTCTTAATAATATCTCATGGTCAACAGTATCGAAGGATTTCTTGATGTCAATATATAGAGCAGCAGTATACTTTTTTAAAACTACAGTGAGCTAATAGTGCATTTTCTCTAGATTTTCAAGCTCTAAAACCAAACTGTTTAGAGTTAAAAAAAGAGATGCCATCCAGATAATTAATAACCCTACTTTTATCAACTTTCTCGAAAATTTTTGAAAAAACTGGTAATAGAGAAACAGGTCTAAAGTTGTTGATACATTTTTTATCCCCTTTTTTATGAATAAGTATAACTTCAGCTATTTTTAAACTTGACGTGAAATTACCGTGAAAAATACTCTTGTTAAATAAAACAGTTAATATATCCACTATATTAAAACTAATCTTTTTAATAAAAAAATTTGAAAAACTATTAGATGTAGAGGAATGAGAACTATCTAAACCTTGAATTACTCTTATGATTTCGAAGGAAGTTATCGGCTGAAAAAGGAAACTATGAGATTAAAAACTTTCTTCGAAACAAATTTCAGAACACATTTCAGTACAGTTGTTAATACCAGAATTTTCGATTGTTTCTACAGCTATTTTTATAAAATAATCATTGAAAATTTTAGCCATTTCTGAATGATCAACAATGGTCTGGGAATTGAAAGAAAGATAAGAAGGTAATAATTCGTTGACTATACCCCATTCTTTTCTTAAATCACCTTTTGCTTTATGGAACTTATCAATATAAAAATTTTCTTTACATATTGGAATTTCTAGTCTGATTTCTTTACATAAATTATTATAGTTTTCACGGTATAAAACGTTATTAGCGTGTTTCTTACACTTAATCCTCAATTTATTTTTAAAATCAATTTTTTCTAATAAATAATTAGACATCCAGGGCTTGAGTTTTTTTAATTTACTTTTTTTACATAAAATAACTTCAGAGCTTTGTTCAACAAAACGTTTCAAAAAGATACAAAAATTGTCAAAAGCAATGGAAGGTCAGGATCGCTTGGAATTCTTGACCAGTTTTCAAATTATAAAATAGAATTCAAAATTTCAAAATTTGTTATGATAGCTTGCCTATTGAGGAACTGTCCCATTAAACCGACTTCGCACTTTTCTTTAAAATTGAAAAATAGACAAGTCACGTGATGATCTGAGGTCTTAAGATTAGATTTTCTGTTTCTGTTCCTGTTTCTCTATTCTAATTAATCTTTTCTCTTTTCTGTTTCTGATTCTGATTCTTATTCTGATTCTGTTTCTGCTCCTGTTTCAGTTTCTAATTCTGATTCTGATTCTTTTTCTTCTGCTTCTGCTTCCAATTTTGATTCTGGTGTAGATTCTGATTCTGCTTCTGATGTCGCTTCTTTTTCTTCATTTTATTTTTTTGTCTTGTCAGACTTGTCTTTAAAGATTTTTTTAACCAAAAAACATGAAAAGCCTGCAATTGACTTAATATTTTTTATCATTTCTGCAGAATCGTAAAATGACCACAATGTTTTTGGCACCAATATTTTTAAATAAAAAAAAAGCGTAGAAGAAAAAGTCGATTTGGTATGGTCACCCCACAATAACCACCCTCGTCCACAACTAAAGTCACAAGGAGCATCAGCAGCAGGCTGTATTTGAGCTGGAGAAGTGCCAAAAACTTTTTCCTTAGGCTCTTCCAGGAGTGACTTTGTGCTTCAATGCCCAAACCCTTAGTTATAGTGAATTTGAGTTAAAGAAACGATGTGCGGGACAGCACGGGACGGGGGATAATTCCGAGGTAGTATGAACTGTGGCCAAATCAGGAACATTAGGTATGCTGCACGGCCTCGCCCGGCACTCGATGTCCTCATATTGAATGTATATTTTGTAGATGCTCTTAAGGGAATGAATATTTTCGGATGCGGTGTGTTTCCTTCAAAATAGTGTGGAGTCGAGGAGTGTTATTTTTTTTTTCATTTCTTCTAAAATTTAAATATCCTTGTTTTTGGCTCTTGCACCGATAGCGAGACTCATATAACAGAACGGCCGGCAGAGTGTGGTACAAAGGACGTACGAGGAGCGACGTGGCTGCTATGTGGTGCTGGAAGCTTGAATTGTGGAAAATTGTTTTGAAATCACCGTATTTACATTTATTGAGCTGGTAGGCTTTCACATTTAGTTCCTGGCCCGATTACTGATAGGTAGGTTAGGTATATGTATGTTTGCTGGTACATTATAGTATAAGGAAGAAAAGAAACCTGATGTATTTTGTTGGCAGTGGATGTAGAGCTATTATTGGTCTGCTTTATGCTTTTGCATTTTTTGTTGTTTGTTTCTTTTCTTAATATTTATTCCAAGGAAGGAAGCTATTAAAAAGAGATTTTTGTTCACTCCTAGAGTCCTTAGTAAGTGTTTCTGTTTGGTTGCCAACAAAATACTTCTTCCTCTTGCTAAAGGTTTTTTAAGAAAGAAGAAAAAAAGTATCTAAGTAGGTACGAGTATACGAAGGAGAAAAATTGTTACTTTTGATTTAGGAAAATGGGTATTGGTAGTTGGTTGTTGTATGATGTTTTCTTGGAAATGAATATTATAAGAAAGTTTTTCAATTTATGATTTTGTTGACGGTGTGGCGCGGCGGCAGCAACGATTGTGAGGGTGTTTATATTTTTTGTATATTAATGATTCGGGAAAGAATATTGAATTTCAATAAAATGAGCTTTGGCAATGAATCGCAGTTCATGCAACTGACAGAAATTCTATGAAAGTTATTTAAGTTTTTTTTGTTAAAAGAATCATTCAAATAAATATTAATTTGGATTTGAAGCGAATTGTGTATTTGAATCCAAAAAAAGTTTACATTTCTATTCAAGAAAATCGTGATTCTTTTCTTTTGAGAGTGAAGACAGAAATTATTGACCTGGGAATGAGTTGAAGGGAATCAAAGATCCTTTTTTTTCTTTAATTTAAATAACTCATTTTAATTAAAAAATATTTGTTGGATTTATATACATTTAAGAAATATCAAAGCAATTTTAATGATATTTTATTAAATATTCAATATTTTATTTACATTTCAATGAATGCATAAGCTTCTTAGTTTAACCGACTAAAAGAAGAAGTATTGAGTTACTATCTCCTTTGAGAAAGAGTCAAATACAAAATGAAAAAAATGTTTAAACTCTCCACTTTAAGAAAAATTCTTGTCACAAGATTTACAATAATTTACATTATAATTCAAAGCTAAAGCGAAATACGGGTGGATTGAAAAGTTTCCGGCCTGGCCAAGAAAAACAACGTTTTTTAAGATTTTTTTTTTTATTTCTTAACATAATCCCCTCCAAGGCTGATACATTTCTCATAGCGGTGTTCTAGTCTAGTAATGCCATCTCTATAGACTGATTCATCAAGCTCCTCAAAATACCCATTTACAGCTTCGATTACTTCTTCATTGTCCGCAAATCTCTTACCACCAAGCCATTTTTTGAGGTTAGGAAACAGATAATAGTCACTCGGGGCTAGGTCTGGAGAGTAGGGAGGATGCGGCATCAATTCAAACTTTAGATCGTTGATTTTAGCCATTGCAACGATTGACTTGTTTTGATTGGCTCTTAGCAAACGCGGCACCCATCTTCCGCAGAGCTTTTGCATATGCAAATGTTGGTGCAAAATACACATGTTTATTTGACATCTTACAGGTCTTAGCTATCTCATGCACTTTTAATCTGCGGTCTTCCAGCACTATTTGATGGATTTTTTCGATCATATCTGGAGTTGTGACCTCAACAGGGCATCCTGAGCGAGGCTCATCAGAGGTGCTCACACGACCCTTTTTAAACTCGGAAACCCACTGCTTAATGGTTGAATATGATGGGCAGGATGTCCCCAGTGTTGAGTCCATCTCTTCTTTGATTTCCTTCGGCTTTAACCCCATCAAATAGAAGTATTTAATGACAGCACGATTTTCCAGCTTTTCCATTTTTAAGAAAAACACAGAGGCGCCTTGTTCAGTGTGCTCTCAAAACTAAACTAACATGGCGATCGGGCGGAAACTATAGCTACAAGCTATCTAAAGATGGTACTATAGAACGCCCTCTCAATTGGTAGGCATAGTGGCGCCATCTCTTGGTCAGGCCGGAAACTTTTCAATCCACCCTACGTATTGTAAAATATATGTATTTATCTGAATCGCTTATTATCCTTCAGATTTTGAGTACAAATTGTATCTAAGAACGTTAGAATAGAATTTAAATCAATAAGAATGATAAATTGACCTTTCAGCTATTTGTTTTATTTTTTTAATTGGTGGACCACATTTTTTTTTTAATTTGAAAAAATAGGCATCAGAAAAGATGAACTTCTTCAACCAATTATTAATTTAATTGGAATTCACGATTTAAACTATCTTATCACACTTCTAAAAAAGTTAACTTATTACTATTCAGAAAAATTATCTTGCTACCAAAAATATTAGAAACATTTATCCAGAAGTGTTATTGAAACTTATAGGAATTTAAAAATACAATTCAGTTTCCTCTTGCTAGGAATTGACAAAGTCTCTAAGAGAAGTGTAAGTCTTTGTTTTCTACGAATTTTTGCGCCACAGTCTTTTCTTTGAATTTTCATTTAAATCCTTAAGAAAATTTGTCTTTAAAAATTCAATTAATGGGATATGTTCAATTTCCCGAAACTTTTGTTCTACGAAAACAGACAATACCTTGAACATTAACTTCTCCTCGAACACGTCAGTATGATAGTTATCAGTTGTATACCAATTTCCCAACTTCTTTCTTACCTTTAAATACTTTCGCATCCATTTGACTTCTTTTTTATAATCCTCACTAGCCGGAGAAAATTCTCAAAATATTATCGAGTCCTTTCATTTTCTAAGCAATGTAAGTTCCCATAAGAACATACTTCGCAGCATTGCATAAACCATAATAAAAAGAGTTTAAAAAGATATATGAGAGTTGTGAAAAAAATTAAGCATTTTACAACATTTTATGTCCGGAATCAAAAGAAAAGAATGAATACGTGTGAATTGTAAAACGATTTTTCACTTTTTCTGCGATTTAGTTACGCTTCTATACTCTGTGGCAAGAATTTTGAATGTTCTTCTTTCCAAAAAGCAACACTTTCAACCTGTGTGAATTTTTATTGAGTGCGTTTTGAACTATGTACAATACACCGTGAGGAAGGATTTTTCTAAAAAAGAGGAAGGATTTTTCTAAAAAAGAAGTAGATACCATTAAATGTCAGTAAATTTTCTATATTGGGTTAAATTTTTTATTCATTTAGAAAGAACTGACAACAAATTTAAATAAGTAGCACATGAAACAATTCAAAAAAAACTAGCACGTCTAAATTGGTCAGAAAAATAGCTGCACAGGAAGCTTCGATGAATTGTTGTATGGTTTTTTCAGATGAAAATGTCAAATTGTTTAGACGTTGAATATTTATTAAACTAATCTAATGATATTTTTGAACCAAACAGTGAGCAGGCCTTAATAAAATTCCCACTTTTTAACCTAATTTTTAAGGTTCGCAAATAACATACCCAGTCATGTTTTGGCACTCCCCCTTTTTAGCCGAAACAAACTTTGTGTCGTTTATTGAGCCGTCTCTAACTTTAGAAACAGTCAAGCTTTTAACTTGGAACTTAACTAAGCTAGTCGATGAAATGTATATTATCAAAGTCTAACCCCAAATATAAAAGAGTTTCTGAGATACAGCACTTCAAAAATTGCAAAAACCCTAACTGCTTGACCTTTCATCAAGATTATGAAGTACTTCCTAACTGCACAGAACATCGAAATTTCACAAAAAAGTATAGATCTTCTGAAAAATCGGAAAATTGTGATATTCGATTAAGGGGCGTGGTATCCACCCAAAAAAATGTACAAGCCATATGTAAAAAAATTGCTAACTTCTATTAAATAATGACATAATATTAATGACAGAGTGGTTCGTGGTGGCATGGTCGATTTTGTCGTTCAGCTCTCTTAGTGATTTATTCACTGTAAAATCATTTGGGTGAAAGCTCTATTTTCAAAGGTGGTTCTGTTAACGGCTGTCTCTTTCGAGATACTAACGCCCCTCGATTACTTTGATTCACTTGAAAAGTAGCGAAAAATTTGCTTTGGTCAAATGGACTGTGCAACTTATAGCATTAGCAGACTTAAGCCCTTTTCGTCAAATTTATGAAGCACTAACGTTAAGACTTGACTTGTACTTTCATGTATTATACAGAAATTTGAATAATCAGTGTTCTTTTTTTACTTCCCATAGGAAGTTGTTGAAATGGGTCCGATTTGTCTACTTGAAAATGTTGACATTCTCGATGTTTCAAGATCTCTAGAGTCGAAATAAAAGATTTTTAAAAAGATGTCTGTGAGTTTGTACGTACCTCCCTACGTTCGTGACGTTGTTTTCGTTGTTCATAGCTCAAGAACCAGAAGAGATATCGACTTTAAATAAATGTTGTTATACAGATAATAATGCAGGAAGATGAAGGGCTCTCAAGAAAATCTCGTGTGTGATTTTTTTTGAAAAACAAGGTGAACATTTTGGGTAACCCTAAATATCTCAAAAACCAATACGCTAGAGACTTGAATTAAATTTTATATCATAAATTGAAACGTGAAACGAAACCAGTATATTTTTGGGAAAAAATCAAATTAACAGTTTTTTGATAAATCAACAAAACTGAAAAGAAAAATGTGTCACTTCGAAAATTTTACGAATAAAACATGATTTCATCTCTTAAAGAATTTCATGCAACGAAAAATAACGTTTTTAAACATCTGGTAAAATTTTGAGGAAAGTCAAATTGACATTTTTTCTGGCGAGAGTACGATAAATTAGGCGACAAAGTTTAATGACGGATTTGTATAGAACAGTTAAAAACAAGCATTTTGTTTACTATGGGAAGGGGGTCTGTCTCACCCCGTTTAGGCGGTAGGGACAATTTAAAAAATATGTACGTTAAATGGAAAGCAATTATTAAATGTTATTGGTAGTACTTACAACTAAGTTTTATACATTTTTTAAAGCCAAAACTGTTGTCTATTAGCTTGTTTTTAATTCAAGTCAGAACTATGCATATTTTTTGCAAAAAATTGTTTTAAACGCATAATTTGTGCAAAAAAAGTCTAAAAAACGTTTAAAGTGTAATTTTTTAAAACTTGAAGATTACCTACTGCTGTTTTTTTAAGAATTTATTGCTCTTATATGTTTTTGATTAAAAACTTAAAACTAGATGATTTTGTCTTCTAGTTCATGAGAAAATTGAAAATCACCAAACAAATATTTTATTTAACTTACTTTTTCCTGGCTTAAGTATAACCCACCGCACCTTGCACCCACCCCAAATCCTATAGTGTTCCCAAGCAGGGGGTTGCAGGGTGGCAGCATGCTCCCCCCTAACACATCCTACTGTTGCATACACCCAAACTCGCACCTACCATCATAACTATCAAAATAAGAACACTCAAGCAAAAAATAAGTAATTTAATTGAAATATTTTTGTTGGTAATTTTCAATTTCCTCAAGAAATAGAAGACATAAAATCATTTTTTTTTCAGTTTTTGATCAAAAAGAAATAAGAGCACTAAATTCTCAAATAAAAACACTAGTACATAATCTTAAAGTATTGAAAAATTACACTTTAAACTTTTTTTAAAATTTTTGTACTCAAATTTTTAGTTTAAATTTTTTTTTTTTTCAAAAACTACACATAGTTTTGACTTGATTTAAAAACTAATTAATAGAACAGAATGTTGGCCTAAAAAAATGTGTCATACTTAATTGTAAGTATTACCAATATTTTTTAACCATTTTTTTCCATTTTAAATAATATTTTTAAACGGGGGGAGATAGACCCCCCCTCCCATAGTCAAAAATGCTTATTTTTAACTATTCTATACAAATCCGTCATTAAACTTTGTCGCCTAAGTTATCGTACTCTTGCCTTTTTTTTAATAAGAATCTAAAAAACATAACTGAAAGTTGTTAAAAATTGAATTTCGACTCAAAAATCTTTTCAAAAAACGAATTGACAGCCAAATAAAAACCTAAACAAAAAATTAATAAAAGTTGGTAAAAATTGATTTTAGACTCCAATGTCTTTTCAAAAACTTGAGATTATGGTTTCAAACTTATTTTATCTAATAGGAATTTTTTTTTAACATTCGGTAAAATTTTGTGAAAAATCGAATTGATAGTTTTTTTACAAAGAATAAAAACTTAAAAGAAAATTTAAAAAAAGTTGGTAAAAATTGATTTTTGGCACAAATATCATTTCAAAAATTTGAGATTATGGCTACCAACTAATTTTAACTTATAAGAAATATTGTTTTCGACTCAAATAACTTAACAAAACTTTGTGATATGGGCTTTAAACTAATTTTATCTTTTAAAAAATACTATTGTCAATATTCAGTAAAATTTTGAGAAAAATCTAAAGGAAAGTTTTTTTTTACAAAAAATAAAAACCTTACAAACCTCCTACCAAACTTGGTAAAAATGTACTCTCAACTTAAACAGATTTTCAAAAATTAAAAATATTTTCTTCAAACTTTTTTTAATTTCACAGAAAATATTGTTTCCGATACTCAGTAGAGTATATATAGAATTTTTTTTTTGAAATCTAATTTCATAAAAAAAAAGAGGTTGGGATGCGACCCACACTGATAACTTCCCATCCCGTCTGTCGATTTGTCTTGCTTAAACGTTTGTCTATATGTATTTTTACCAAATTTGCGCACTATTTTTTGTAGATTTTATTTTTTATGAAAAAACGGACTGTTGGATTTTTATACAAAAATTACTGAATATTGAAAACAATATTTTCTCTGAAATAAAATAAGTTTGAAGCCAATATTGTAAATTTTTGAAAAGCTATTTGAGCCGAAAGTAAATTTTTACCAAGTTTTAGTATTGTTTTTTTTTAGAGTTTTATTTTTTGTAAAAAAACTGTCAATTCGGATTTTTTAAAAATTTGATCAACTGTTGAAAACAATATTTCTTATAAGAAAAAATTAGTTTGAAGCCAATATTTAAAATTTTTGAAGAGATATTTGAGTCGAAAATCAATTTTTACCAACTTTTATACATTTTTTTCAGATTTTTATTTTTTGTAAGAAACCTGTCAATTCGATTTTTCTCAAAATGTATCCTAATGTTGAAAACAATATTTCTTATAAGAAAAAATTAAATAGAACCTATTATCTCAAAGTTTTTGAGGGATATTTGAGTCGAAAATCATTTTTTACGAACTTTTGTTAATTTTTTTTTCGGTTTTTAATTTTTTGTACAAAAACTGTCAAATCGATTTTTTTCAAACTTTAACTGAATGTTGACAACAAGATCTTTTGAAAGATAAAAGTAAATTAAAGCCAATATCTCAAAGTTTTGAAAAGATATTTGAGACGAAAATCAATTTTTACCAACTTTCATACATTTTTTTTAGGTTTTTATTTTTTGTAAAAAAAACTGTCAATTAGATTTTTCTCAAAATTTTATCAGATATCAAAAACATTATTCTTCGTTGCACAAAATTGTTTTAGAGATGAAATCATATTTCGGTCGTAAAATTTTGGAGGTGACAATTTTTTTTTTTCAGTTTTATTGATTTATAAAAAAAACCATTATATTGATTTTTTTCAAAAAATATACTTGTTTAATATCACGTTACAATATTTAATATTAAATTTAATTCAAGTCTCTAGCGTTTTTGGTTCGTAAGATATTTAGGATTAACCAAAATTTTCACCTTTTTTTCAAACTGCTATGGTAAAAAAAAAACACCCATGCAATTTTCTTGAGAGCCCTTTCTGCATCTTTCTACCTTATTATCTGTACAACAAAATTTATTTGAAATCGATAGCTCTTCTGGTTCTTGAGCTATGGAGGACGAAAAAAACGTCACGAACGTACGGACGTACGTACACACGCACGCACAGACATCTTTCTAAAAATCTTTTATTTCGACTCTAGGGACCTTGAAACGTCGAAAAATGTCAAAATTTTCAATTTGACAAATCGGACCTATTACAATAACTTTCTATGGGAAGTTAAAAATATTGCATTCAAACTGTTTTTTTATTT
Source organism: Eupeodes corollae (assembly GCF_945859685.1). Taxonomy (NCBI): domain Eukaryota; kingdom Metazoa; phylum Arthropoda; class Insecta; order Diptera; family Syrphidae; genus Eupeodes; species Eupeodes corollae. The sequence continues at coordinate 157,049,364 of NC_079148.1, read as the reverse complement.
TACAGAATATATTTTTTTCGATACTCAGTAATTTTCTTTTAAATCCAACAGTCCGTTTTTTTCATAAAAAAAATAAAATCTGCAAAAAATAGTACCTACTCAAATTTAGTAAAAATTGATGTTCGGTCTTTGATATCTCTCAAATTAATTTCATTAATCATACTTATAAAAATTTAAGAAATGTTGCTAAAACTGGTAAAAATTTGTTTTCGACTAAAAATATTTTTAACAAAACTAGATTTTTAAACTTAACTATTCTCTATATGAAAATATTGTTGGTAGTTTTAAAAAATTTAAGAATAATTCAAATGACAACTTTTTTAATCCAACACGAAAGCCTACAAACTTTTAAGCAAGGCAAATCGACAGATGGGATGGAAACTTATCCGTGTTGGTGGCATCCCAGCCTCTTTTTAATAAAAAATGTCATTTACAATAAAATATTTCGAAAAGAAGTTAACAAGCCAGGAATCATATTTGAAAAATAAATTTTATGAAACTAACTATCAAATTTTAAAAACCATTCAAAACAACAAACTTTTCATACTCTTAAAAAAAACTTTTATTTAAAAAGTAAGACTGATCTTATTTTTAACACACCAACTGACATTAATCTAACATGTTCACAATTTCTAATTTCCAAGATTAACATCTCAAATTAAATGTTATCAAATCGATTTTTATCTCATATTCTACTATCAAAAAAATCGAGATTGTTTTTAAAATTTTGAAAAAGTAAGTGTTGTCAAGCGTTGTTGCTTCACGTGCTCTGTAAACTTCATTTCAAGATCAACCATCAGCTAATTTGCTTAAAAATTTTCAAATTTTTTTTTTTTGAAAATGCCTAGAAATATAGTATATATATTTGAAATCCAGGGTTCAAGATAGAAAATTCACCAAAATTATCTCGTCTATTACCCTATGAATATTTTGAGAAAATTGTGCCTAGCCTATTCACCTCCCATCTAGAACTTTTCGATTCATTTAAAAATTTCACTAAACGTGTCTGATATTTTTCATCAATATTCTATTTTTGAAATTTTGAGGAGAATCACGTTGTGAGGATTTTTTGACTTGATAACAAAGTTCTTACGAATTTCGGAAAAATCTTTTCCCCCTGGACTAAATGTCTTTTTACCGAAATCAGATGCGCTCTAGCGTTCCTACTTTCAAGAATAAATATGAAAAACATTGCACTTACCGATGATTTTAAGTAAACTCCTCGTTCTGCATGTAATCAATTACTTAATCTTTTAAGATACTCCGCGCAGAAGAAAACCACCACTCACCGTTATTTTTATTTCCTGAGATGAATTTGTTGAAGAATTAAATAAAACAAGTAATCCAATTAGCATATTAAATATATATTTTCATGTATATATAGTTCATTATAATCAAGATATTTTATTATTTTCCTTTTTTTGTTCTTGTTGTTCAATTTATATAATTTACAATTTAATCCATTTTATTTATGTTTTTTTTTTTGTTTTAAATCTCTTTTCATGCATTTAACATTATTTTTTCTTTTGCGTTCAATTTTGTTTTCTCATCGATAAATGAATTGATATATATATGTATTTATTAAATATGCAGTTATTTTATAGATTCCATACATATATATAAATGTTGTTAAAACAATTTCTTTTTTTTTACATTCATTTTTTTATCTGTTTTGTTTTTGTTGTATGTAACATTGTTCGTATTTTAAATTTTCAAATTATAATTTGTATATATTTGTTTTTTTTTTTTTTCTTTACAAAATCAATAGAAATTTAATTTTTGTGTCATTATATTTGATTCTAATTTTTTGTTTTTTAAAAATAAAATTAATTTATATTAACTTTAGGCAACAATATGAGTCTAATTATATTTACAAGTATATTTAAGTATTTGTCATGATTTTTGGTTTGCTTAAATTTAAGACTTTACATTTTTATGTTTCACTTAAAAACTGATATAATTTTTTTTTTGCTTGAATATATAATACACTTTCTCATGCATTTTAATTGAGTTCTTTATTTTTATATATATATACGTAAGTACTTAATGCACTACATTATAATTAAAAATAATTGATTACTTGTCTTTAAATATTTTTTGTTGGCATCTGAATTCCGATTTTGTTTTTTTTTTTTTTTGTTAATATTTATTTTTATTTTATTGATTTTTTTGTTTGTTGAATTAATGGAAGAATGGAACGTCTCAGATGATAAATATTTACTGTTAATAATAATGTATCCTTTTGTCTGTCTGTCTGTAAACAACTATCGATAAATCATTTTGGCTTGTTTGGCCCTTAAGCTTCATTTATTTTGATACTCATGTTGCTTTCATGCTAAGAGAATAAAATTCAACCCACAGCCAATTACATTACTTAAAAAACGCGAGCAAGCAACAGGAATTAATAATAATTACATTATTGGTGTACTGGTGGAAAGAAATTTATATAATAACTATAACGTAATTATAAATATATGTATAATAATAATACGGCTATCTATATACATTTTCATCATGGTCATAATTTCCGCATCCGCAGTGTGGATCTGGTTCTGGTTCTGGTTCTGTTGTTGAATGGGTCTTATATGGTGTGGGCAAGAATGTTGGTGTGGTTCAGTTCGGTGGCAGATCATGATGCGGTCTCTTGTGATTTAAAAGGATGTACAATTCATTTCCGGTTAACTGTGTGTAACTGCCGTTTTCCATGTTCTGCTCCGGTTTGATGGATGGAAAACGTGAATTTACTGTTATTGAACAGGACGAACGATTGTGCGCCATTGTTGCATTACAATGCTACTGTATAGTGTATATATGCTGTGACGATATTAATAGGATGTTGTGTTAAATAATTGTCATAAATGTTCGCTATACCATCGTCCGTCCATTCTTCGTCCATCGCACAACGCAACTCAGCGAAACGCTTCAAATATCAGCTTGTACCTTTTTATCATGGTATTTAAATGAGGCAATAAAGGATATGCTTGGAATATAAAACAGTTTCTTTTTTTTAAGGTCTAATTATGTATGTATGTAAAAAAAAAGTGAAATTCCAAAAATGTAAGCACTTGATATGTTTGAGGGAGATATGTTTTAAATTATTAAAATGCTTTTAATACTTTAAGATGCATTAATTTCCATCAGGTATATGATGTTGATATTTTGGTTTGACCCTTTCAAAGTTGCCTTTATCTTAGTTTTCCTTATTTTTTTGTTTATATTGATTTCAATATTTTTAAGCTTTAATTCCTTCGGTGCACAATTATTTGTAACAATTTATTGTTATTTTTATTTATATTTTCTTATAGTTTTGTCCTAAATCTTTCTTTACAATGTTCATTAATTTCCGATCATTTTATTTTAATTCAAATAATTTTGTCTATACAGTTAATCCGATAAAAAGCCTAGCTTTACTTTTTTTTAAAATTTAATATATTAATAATAATCGTACTATGTTATATGTAAGTTAAATTTAATTATTATTTGTCAGAATTTCTAATATAAAATCTATGAGCAAAATTTTGTTTAAAAATAATATTAGGTACCTTATGAACTAGTTTTTGTTTTGGGTATGTACATAAAGCTATGAAACTAAAGTATTCAAAATTAATAATAATAATTAAAAAAAGAAATCAAATAATTTGTCTGTTTAGGACTTATCTAGCAAGTAATTATAGTAAATAGCCAAATATGATAACAATATTATATTTTACATGCTATTTGTTTGTTTTAATAGAAAGTAACTGTGTTTTATAACTGCAGGCGAACGTAAAGTGTAATCAATCCGAATAGACAAATGCTGCTGACTTTAGAAAAATATCTATCATCTAGTTTTGATGCAGCTGGAGAATAAAAGAAAAATTATTGTAAGAAGGAAAACCTTTACTTCAATTTCTTATATAACAAAAAATAAAAAACCATACAAGAAAAAAATTTCAGGGTAAATAATTGAAAAATATAATAGACATTTAATGGTTTGTTTTTAACTTTTGGAAAATTGATTTTTGTTGGTAGTTAAATATATTTTGGGACAGTATTTTTGATTTTCGAAAAAAGAGCAGTTACAGAAAGAATTTTACAAACAAAAAATATTCCACATACGCCACAGTTCATATGTTGGTATGTTTGTGCCTGAAACTAAAGTTCACATTAACTCAAAACCTGCATCGTTCAACTAAAGGCTTTGAAATTTGAGTAATAAAAAAAACAAAGCTTATAAGCTTCTCCAAATGTTACCTAATAACTTTTTGGTTAAGGACAAGTATATTCGTCTTGAAAGAGAATTCAATATTCTTAACAAGTTTCTATATAAAATGTATATAATCTCGGTTGAAAGTATTTAAAAAGAAATTAGTAAAGGCTTTTGGAAGTTTATTAAAAAAAAAAAGACAAAAAAAAAACGTAGGAATTCCAAAAAATATGCCCTATAAAGGTTCTACCAATTCCGATTTCACTACGATTTGTAATTTGTTTGCTGAATACTTTGAATCAAACTATGCTAGGACCATAGATCACCAACAATCTGTTTATGACAACGACAATCCGGTTACCGCGATCAATGTTGGAAGATTAGTTATTAGGAAGTCTGAAGTTGAAGAACACGTTTTCCACACCTCAACATCCACAAAGAAACTATTACTTCTCCAGATCAATCTATTTTCAACCAGATTGACCATATGGCGATCGACGCCAGACACGCTTCCAGCATCATGGATGTACGAACTTTCCAAGGAGCTAAAATCGACTCGGACCACTACCTCGTTGTAGCCAAGGTAGCACTTCGGATTTCCAGACCAAAGGCAAAACATTAAGGTGTTGGGGGATGGTTAAGTCGAAGGTTAAGTCGATCGGCTACAATCGCCAGAGATCGCCAAATCCTTTTCCGACCGAGTTACAAGTAACCTCTCTCCAAGTTCTCTGCCGGCAACAGAATGTATCGAAAACCAGTGGCAACATTGCCAAGATGCAATCAAAGAAGCCACCTCTGATGTGCTGGGTTTCAAACAGCCACCAACAAGGAACCCCTGGTTTGATGAGGAATGTCGGCAGGTAAATACAGCCAAACAACAAGCTCGCAAAGCGTCGCTGCATAAAAGAACGAGGGCTGCAGAAGAGGCGAGAGGAACGCCGACTTCTCAGAAGGAAAAAGAGAGGCCATGAGAAGCGTGCGGTCGAAGATGTTGAGAGTTATAAAAGCAGGAATGAAGTTCGAAAGTTGTATGAACAGGTCAAACGAAATTCACAGGTTCATAAACCTAGAACAGAAAGCTGCAAAGACGAAAGTGGAAACATCATAGGGGATTCGCTGTCAATGCTGAGGATATGGAAGGACCACTTCTGCAGACTTTATAACGGTGACGACGAACTGAATTCCGCTGTCAGGCAGGATGATTCACTCAACATAGACGACGAAATCCAACAATCCCGTCCTCCCGACTTAGACGAAGTAAAGATTGCTATATTTAAGCTGAAGTCTAATAAAGCCGCTGGAGCGGATAGCTTAAATGCCGAGCTCTTTAGCAGCTAGAGATAAGTTGGTTAGGAGCATGCACCAACTTATCTGTAAGATATGGTCTGCAGAAAGCATTCCCGTTGAATGGAACCTCAGTATTGTTTGCCCGATCCTGAAAAAAGGAGACCCTCTAAACTGCACCAATTGTAGGGGAATGAGTCTACTTAAAAACGCCTACAAAATCTTCTCTGCCGTAATATGTGAACGTCAACAACCTGATAGGTCCTTATCAGTGTGGTTTTAGACCAGGAAAGTCCACAGTTTATCAAATATTCACATTATGGCAGATCCTGGAAAAAATCCAAGAATACCAAATCGACACCTAACATCTTTTCATCGATTTCAAGGCCCCATATGACAGCATCTACAGAGACGAGCTGTAAAGATCTATGTCTAGTTTTGGCATCCCCTCCAAACTCGTCCGTTTGCGCAAGATAAAAGAATATTGTAGAGCTCACACGTCAACACTAGAGGCACTATCTTTCAAAAGTCTGTCCAATTACTAGCATAATATGCTGATGACATTGACATAATAGGAAGAACTCAGTGGGATGTCAATGGGGATTTTGTGAGTATTGAGGCAGAGGCGGCAAAATACAACACCTGCAGAAGCATGGACTATGACAAAAGCGGATGAAAGCACCTTGGGTCGCTTCGAGAGAAAAGTTCTTCGTGTGATCTACGGTCCCGTGTGCATCGAAGGGGAGTGGATGAAAAGATGGAACGACGAGCTGTACGGGCTGTACAGCAACGTAGACTTCGCCAGAAGGGTAAACGCCAACCACTAAGATGGCTGGGTCACGTAGAGCACATAGAAAACAATGCTCCACCCCGGAAAGTCTTCGAATCCACACCCACAGGACAACGCAGTAGAGGCAGACCGGGGATCAGGTGGCGCGCACAAGTGGAAGGTGACCTCACTCAACTTGGAGACATCTAGCTAGGGACCGAGCTAGATGGAGAAGTTTGTTGGGTGAGGCCCTACTTCACACAGGACTGTAGCGCCACCTTAAGTAAGTAAGAAGTTGAAGAAGTACTATTAAATGTGAATGATGACAATCGCCCGGGTCCAGATGGAGTGCCTCCAATAGACTTAAAAATGTGTGCTGCAGTACTCTCTGAACCGCTTTCTTATATTTTGAATCTCTCCCTTTCTAAAGGTGAATTTCTTTATGAATGTAAAAAATCTTTCATAATTTTTATTTATAAAGCAGGACCCAAACAAAAAATATCTAACTACAGTCCAATCTTCAAACTGTCCACCATTCCAAAACTTTTTGAAAAACTTGTGTGTGATAAGTTTTCATTTTTGCTTAAGGAAGTAATATCCTTCCTTCCTTTCCAGCATGGCTTTGTGTCAGGTCGACAACTACTAACCTTTCTATTTTCACAAACTATGTTCTCATTAAATTTGAGGCAGGTTATCAGGCTTACGTCGCGTCATCTATACTGACTTTGCAAAGGTCTTTCATAGAGTCAGCCACACTATTTTACTGAACTAACAATGAAGAATTGGTTTTCATTCAAATATTTTGCAATGGTTGAAATCTTATCTTATATAAGACGCATTCAATTTGTTTCCATTGGTAATGTTCTCTCTGTTTTCTGTACATGTGCCATCAAGAGTTCCTCAAGGTTGTCACCTGGTACCCTTACTTTTTCTTATTTTTATTAATGTCATGCCAGATATTTTTTATAATTCTCTTAGACTTTTATTTGCTGACGATCTTCAGTTTTATAAATGCATAAAACAAAATGATGATTGCCTCTGTTTGCAAGATGACCTTAACATGCTTTTAGATTGGTGCAAGAAAAATTAATTATCTTTAAACGTTTCAAAATGCCAATGTTTTTCATTATTTTGTTTTTACTGTCCTACTTTCTTCGAATATAAAATTGGCAGTAGTGTTCTTGAAAAGTCAATGAAAAGAAAGATCTTGGTGTTGTTTTTGACCTCAAACTCAATTTTATCAAGAAAGGTTTAGAGTCACTTGAAAATCGACGTAAAATCTTCTCTGTTTTATTCATTCGTGATATTCTGTAGCATTATATCAACTGTCTAAATCTTCTATCTTTAATTAAGCTAAACATTCCTTCTCGTCAACTTAAAGATTATGATCTATGCTACGTAAGTAACCATAAAGTTAATCACGCAGTTAATGAACCTATAACTCTTTGTGTTAGTGAAACCAATTCTGTCTCTAATGTAAAAGGCTTAGATTTCCATCCTTGAAAACTACTTAGAAGACCTTTTCAAACCGATACAGAAACCGACGAATGAGTTGCGGATGAGTTAAGAGTGGTTTTTTGACACTTTTTGGTGGAAAATGTTAAAAATCCTCGACATGCTCTTCATCGAATTATATAATCCGTGCGATTAGAACCGTTTTTGGGAAAACTTCTAGAAGTTTTTTCTTCTATGTTTAACAATTTCTAGAGTACATGAAATTGTATATATATTTTAAATTTAAAACTTTTAACTATTGACTTATTCTTGATAATTCTAAGTGCTTATTTGATCCCTAAAAAGTACAATACTGCTAGGACGATTTAAGTGCTCCAAAAACAGAGGTGGGAAATAATTTGCATTCTAAGACTTGACTTCTATATACGAGTATAAGAAAAAGTCTAAAAACAATAAGCTTACATATTGTAATAAAGATCCTATCATTTATCAGTGTTTGTCATCACTCAAATCATGATTAATGCATTCAAATCAGAAAACAAAAAACACTAAACCCTTTTGCTTATAAAGCCATCTCCTTATACTAACATCAAAAAACAGTTAACAAACAAATACCATCAAAAATAAAACTAAAGCTGAAAAAAAAAACACAATCAAACCTTTCGAGGAGTGTCCGTACTCCTTTGGTGGATTTTCCGTATAAAACATACTCTTTCCTATCGCCAGTGACCCTTTTCTATCTATTGACCCTCCAGATGCTGATGACGATGAGCTCGAACCAGACGTCAATGATCCGCCACTCCCACCCGTTCCTCCTGGACTTCCAAGCAAATCCGATTTCATTGGAAATACCTCCGGTTGTATCACTTTAGATGTCTCATTTCGATGAGGAATTATATTATCTGAATTGTGTAAAAAAGAATAAAAGATCCGATGAAAAGGACATATCAAATAGAGATTAATGATGATTCTTTGACTTATCAATATACCCTTAAAATCTGCATATATTAAAGGTTCTTTCGAGCTCAAATAAAAAAATAAAACTAAAATCCTAAAAATCAAACGTGAGGGAACATTATACACTCTTATATCGTATATCCTCATTCGACCGCAATCAATTTTCATCAATAAGCAGTAAGTAATGCCCTCATTCAACAGTAAGTCAGTTAAAAAGAAAAAAAATGAAAGAGAAACCATTTGGAAACAATATCGATAAGAGGTAGACTATGTACCTTTTATATCCTTTTGCTTAAAAAAAAACTCGAATGAAAATCCCAAAATCCTTGACAATGAAGAAATTAAGGATGGACAAATATTGATTGACAGATGGTCAAGCAACAAAATGGCAAAAAGAAATCTTATTTAGGCAGGGTTGCCATGTTTTAAAATGAAATAAAGGAAAAACATATCTGGCAAATCTTGACTAAAATTAACCGAGTTTTCAAGGAGTAACTTGAACCCATTTTAAAGACTAGTTTCAACAACTAAATCAAATCCAAAAATGTAAGCTTCTTCTTCTGTAACTATATACGTCCGGAAGCTTAAATGTCCAAAAGTAAGAATGGTTCTAAAATGTTTTATGACAATCGATTATGTAGAGAATATATGTTTCTTTAACACCCGCTTACTTACAGTTCTAGAGGTACTGAAATGAGGGGACATATATCAATATCCATCTTTAAAAATACTAGATGTATCTTATGTTAATTTTTACCCTTCAACGTTTATGAGCTTGAATTTAAACTAGGTGCAAATGTTGACAGCTTACAACTCTATATGATCTTTCATAACGTAAATAGCATATTCAATTTCTAAAGAATTCCAGATATATGACAACCACGATGGGCTGTGGATTCCACAAAAGAACAAAAAAGAATGACAAAAGAATTGAAATCATTTGCAGAAAGGTTTTTGTTGACAATTCTGTAAATTTCAGTTTAATTTTCCGGCAATTCAAATCTACTCACGATGCTATGCTCGTACAGCCAGGATGTTTAAAGGATATCTCATTTATCATTCTTATGTTATGTTTGAAAACTAATTCACCCACCTTTCGACATGAATCTATGTGCTATGCCTGTAGCTGTGGCTGTGGCTGGCTTCACAAAGGCAAAACTTCGACTGCAGTAGACAGACACCACACATATTGGTAGGTAAACGTACCAAAAAAAAGAAGCTTGACCAGAAAAAAAAGGAAATCATGAGCTTGAACAATGGTTTCCTCCTTGGACAAGACCTAACTCTTATTTTACGATTTGTCTAGAAATCATACATTCGGTTGTCGTCGTCGTATAGCCTTCTTCTCCTCCTGTATCTCCGAGAAGTCTGTTTCATTGCGGTCAAGAATAAATATTGCTCTAACGGGGCAAATGGCATAGAAAAGGAACTATGACATTTATGTTATCCTTTCCCATAGAAGGATTACTCTGCACAAAAAGGAATTTTAGTTGTTGTCGGGGGTAGTGAGCAGACCCACTCACCCCTCTTACTCAACTAAAACTATTTCATTTTACGAAATGATGTGATTTGTATCTGGAACGTAAGAGCACCAGCACCATACACATTGTCATATATGAATGTCCTTTCTTATGTCATCTAGAAAATACTAAAAATCCTTGGCTTTTTTTTTTTTTTTTTTTTGATAAAGTACTCATAAAACCTTCATGAGTTGGCTATTAACTTACTCTCTTTTGGCTCAACAACTGCATGTGTAACTTGCTTCGATGGCGACGATGGCAGTGGGATTTCTGAAAAATATTACAAAAGAAAAACACTCGTAAGGAACACCAGGATAATATTACACATATTATACGATACTTCTCGTACATCTCGAGGTTTGGTGGTGGGATAGGTTGGTATATGTGGTAGTGGAGTGGTGGTACATGGAAAGGTATTTTATTTTATAATTCCACATAACAAATGTGCTGAAAGAGCTTAAAGAATTAGTTTTGGCAACGAAGAAAAATGTGAGGTAGGGTGGTTTTTCGAAGCATATAAGGATACTCGAATTTCACCAAAAACTTATGCGACGACGACGGATTAAAATGTAATCTTGAAGCAATTTTCTAGCTTATTTTCGTGTTTGGAGTTTCGCTAGTTTCAAACAAAAACAACGAACAAAAGTACACTACATCGTATACATAGTACACATGATAAGGATACTTTCTATTAAGGATGTTTCTTATGGATTTTTTGAAGCACTGCACCGGGAATAACAATGTTTCCCCTGCTATACGTACATGTAATAGCTCTTTACCCAATCATCTATCTTGGCTTATAGTAACTTTGATAATTATGAAACAAGTATTGAAGTGTGGCAGTGAAGAATTATTTAAACGCAGTAAAGAATAAATATAAAAATTTGGGATTTAAAGACTTAGTGGAAAATAAGTCAAAAAAGAGGCTGAAATGCGACCCACACTGATAACTTCATATCCTGTCTCGCGATTTGTCTTGCTTAAAAGGTTTGTAGGTTTTCGTTTTTTTTATGAAGAAGGTTATCAGTTAACAATTTTTATTTTTGTTAACGAAAAAAGCCGTTAACCAATTTTTACCAATTTCAGTAGCATTTCTTAAAGTTTTTATTTCTTATACAAACAAATACAAATGAAATAAATGAAATTAATTTGAAGTCAATACCTTCTATTGTTCACGTGATATCGAGAACCGAACATCATTTTTATCAAACTTCGGTAATCAGACCGATACTCATTTATGGAGCTGTCATGTGGCGGACCGCACTGGACAAGATGGTAAATCTAAATAAGCTCATCAAAGTCCAGCGGTCAGCAGGTATGTGCATCACAGGAGCACTTCGCTCAACACCAATCGCAGCACTGCAAGTGCTTTTAAATCTAACACTTCTTGACATGTTCTCCAAAATGGTGGCAACCAACTCATGTGTGAGGCTTAGAGCCACCTCTCAATGGAACAGTAACAATACTGGACATACTACTATTCTAGACAGTTTCATATCTATCCCAGATCGCTTAGACTATAACACCCCAAAAATGGTATTCGGTAAAAGCTTCCATGTGTCCATCCCTTCAAGATCCTCCTGGGAAGAAGAAAGATCCCTGGAAGACGATACGGTACACTTCTATACAGACGGTTCAAAGACCGATCACGGAGTTGGAAGTGGTATCTTTTTAGAACAACTGAATCTCAGTCTATCCTATGGACTTCCAAATCAATGTAGTGTATTCCAGGTAGAAGTAATGGTGATTAAAGAAGCACTATCCTGGCTGAAAGAAAACGTTATATCTTGTAAGGATATACGAATCTTCTCAGACAGCCAAGCCGCTCTTAAATCTCTCGCGTCTGTTTCCACAAAAAATCGTCCACGATTGCCGATCATCTCTGAATGAGATGACGGAACCGTTTAATATTCACCTCATTTGGGTGCCAGGCCACAGAGACATTCCAAGAAATTGCAAAGCCGATGAGCTCGCCAAAAACGGAACAAGTCTGCCTAATGTTAGACAAAACATAGGAACACCATTTGCTACATGCACATATCTTCTCAAGCAACATGCTCATGATAGTCACAGAGTACCACCTGACAAGCAACCAAGCAAATATGGCCAAGAATAGACTTAAAACGGTCAAAAGGCTTGATATCCCTGAGCAGACAAAGTATAAGCTCTACAATTGGAGTAATAACGGGACACTGCCTAAAAGGAAGAAATGCTCCGAGGCTAGGGGTCTACACAAATGACTTTTGTAGAAGCTGTATGGACGAGGAGGAAGAGGAAACACTCCAACACCTTCTATGTACATGTCCAGCACTCTCCATTAGAAGGAATAACTTCCTCGGTAATCCCTTCTTCGATAATACCAGTGAACTGGCAACGATTGACACAAAACGTCTCTCTAACTTTATTAAAAGTACGAAATAGTTTGTTTAAGTTCATTACTCTCGCATGACTAACCTCATTAGTGGTATCACAATGGACCCCTGAGGTCTACGTGCGTCAATGACATCTGGACAGCCACTCCAACATCACCTAGTATTGTGTTTTTGTTGGTTTCTATATTTTGTTAAAAAACAGTCAATTCGGTTTTCAAAATATTTTATCGAATGTTGAAAACAATATTTTCTGTAAGATACAATTAGTTTAAATCCAATATCTCAAAGTTTTGACAGATATTTAAGTCGAAAATCAATTTTTACCAACTTTTCTTTTGTAAGAAAACTGTCAATTCTATGTTTCTCAAAATTGTTCCAAATGTTAATAACAATATTTTTTATAAATTAAATTTATTTGGAAGAATTAATCTCAATTTTAATTTTTTAAAAAGATCAATCAATTTTTACCAAAGTTTGGTAATATTTTTAGGTCTTAAATTGTTTTTAAAAAATATCAATTCGATTTTTAAAAAAATTGTACCGAATGTTCAAAACAATATTTCTCATAAGGTAACATAAGGTTTAAGCCAAACTCTTAAAGTTTTGATAAGATATTTAAGTCGAAAATCAATGTTTACCTACTTTTCTTAATTATTTTTTAGGTTTTTAATTTTTTGTAAAAAATTTGGCAATTCGAATTTTCGCAAAATTTTACCGAATGTTGAATCTTATGTTCTCATAAGATAAAATAAGTTGGAAGCCATAATGTCTATTTTTTGAAAAGATATTTGAGTCAAAAATCAATTTTTACCAACTTTGAGTAGTGCTGTTTTGCAGGTTTTTAGTTTTCATAACAAAAAACTGTCAATTTGATATTTCTCAAAATTTTACCAGATGTTAAAAACTTATTTGAAAGGAGATAGCGATGCACATTGTAATGAGTGGGAAACATTAAGTCTGGTAATGCATTCACATTCGTGTAGTGTGGTTAAAGAAGAAATCTCTGTACTTAACAGTCCGTCCGAAATTGGACTCAAGGGTAAACTGATGGGCATTCCTAGCAGTACGGGTATTACGCTTGAATTGTTTAAGGGGAGGAATGCAAATGGCTATTTCAATAGAGTATTGTTTATAAAAATAAAAAGAAAACAATGACAGGCATGAGACCTTGCTGCGATGTTCAAAAGAAGCAAATGCCTTGGGAGGAGAACGACCTCAAATCATTTTTAGAGATCTTTTTTCAATTCTATCCAGAAAACTAAAGTACGTTATAGGAGCACTTTGTTAATTATAGCCATATCAAAAGGGGGAAAAACTTCTTCCGTCGTCGGAGAAAACCTAAACACTTATCAGGATTTTTGGGGATATGTGATCACTCCACAACAAGTGGTTTGTGAGGCACATACGTAGGACTGATAGTTGTTCAAACTCCTTGATTCAGGTAACACCCATGGATAGTGGAATTGGGGGAGGTTTACGCTCTTGTGGCAGTTGAAAACATTGAGTTTTCGAAGCATTAAATTCTACATGGTTTTTGATTCCCCATTGAACAATACTATCCAGATCAAAATTTAATGATCCTAGCATTCGCTGCAGTGGTAGTCCACATCCAAAGAACAAGAATGAGAATCTTAAAACGAATATGAAAAGCTGAGGGTACTGTCATCAGCGAAACAATTTAGTGGGTTAAAAGTTTCCGACAAAAGATCATTTATAAAAATAAAAAAAGTATCGGAGACAAAACAGAGCCCTGGGACACACCAGCGTTTATTTTGTGAATATCAGATCTGAACCCGTCCAATACTACTTGAATTGAACGGTCCAAACTGTAATTACTAACTCAACTAAGAAGGGACTCATCAATACCAAATGCACGCATTTTAAATAAGATAGCTTGGTGCCAAATTCTATCAAATGTCTTTGAAATATCGAGTGCAATAGTTTTACTTTCTCCAAGACAATCACCAGTGAACCTATTGCAACGAAACCCATACTGCCGGTCATTAAGAAACTTCCGTTCTTCTAAACATTTTTTAAGATCTTAATGTGTGGCTCAAATAATTGAGAAGTTAAACAACTTTTTACTTACAATAATTACAACTACAATTTCTTTCTATTGAAAACTTGATTTTTTCAATTTGTCAAAACTTTCATAAATTGGCTATTTACATGTTTAAATTTAAATGTATCAATTGATAAAACTTCAATTAATGAACAAACAAGCACCTTCTTATTTGTGATCATATTATTTCTTTTTATTCATAAATATTTTGTCATTCTCAATTATCAAAACGTTTATGAACTATCAATTGACAGTGAGGTGTATAAAAGTTGCAGTATGATAAACTTCTATAGAAATAGAATAGTTGGAACATACGACATGTTTTAAGAACAATAAGGAACCAAACGGATACGTGGTGAATTCATCAGTGCAAATAAAATTATTCCTGCAGCTGGTTCAAGTTTTTCAACATCCTGTCGATATTTTTGCTTCCTGAACGGAATTCAAACCAAACATTGTCTGAGAACCCCTCTAAATTAGTTTCGATGCAGCTGTTTGCTCAGCAAAAATTCTCACATCGATGCCTAAGGTATGTGTTTTATCAAGGATGCTTGACTTTATCTCACCTTGAATTAATCCCTGTAAAATATTTTTGCATCAACAATTTTGCATTTAAACTGTGTGATTCGTCTGAATGCCTTTATATCCGGTCTTAAGTCTAAGTCTAATAACATCTGTGAAAATATTTTGCTTTCAAATCTATCCCTATGCAAATCCTAAAATTCAAGGTAAGTCATGAAAGAGAAAGGACACTTTTTTTTTGTAAAAATATGGACTTGGACAGATATCAAGCATATTTTTTCGCAAAACAACAGAAAGAAAAAAGAATTACATAAAAGCACATTCATAACTGTTTCCTGATGGAATCCGAGAGAAACTTTTTTCAAATTCAATTGAAAAACTTGATATCTTGTGTTCGGAAGACTGGAGACCATTAGTTTCTTCTTCTTTTTTGTATGACAAGACTAAAATCATCTGTCCGAAAAGTATTATCAAATGAACTGCAAATTTAAGAGCAAATTTTGTTCTTTCTATAACTTAAGCAAGGAACACTGAATGCTATCTCAATAGTTGGATATAAAGGTATAGAAGATATACAAACTTATGACTATGACTATGACTATGACTACAACTACGACCTACCAGACTGAGTTGTCCTCTTTTTCCTGGAGCTAGCAATAGAAAATCTCCCATCATCATCAATATTTTAAATATTTTCCAGAAATGTTTGGATTCAAAAAGGACAAAGTTTAGAACTTGTTTCGTTCGTGTGGCCCTCTCTCTTGTTCACTATATGCAAGGCTCTTTATAGTTTTTTTTTTTCTTCTTTCTCTTATATTCTTATTTCAATCTACTGATAGTCAGATTTCCATGAGGAAGAATGCAGGAAACCAGGAAAGCAATAAACTTAAGACGTTTTCTGATCGAAAGTTTGTCCAACCTTCCCTTTGACCTGCCTTAGAGCGTTCAATGTGGTGTCGGTGTGGATGAATGGGGCTTAGGGCTTGTTGTAAAGCTCCTTGACGTTGCATTATAGATTTTGGTGGATTGCATGTTCAATAAAAAGGAAACTCACAAAGGTGAGATTGATATTGGAAGAAGATTGCAAAACGAGCAAACGAGATGACGAAAGAGCGCGGGCGGCAGTCGGCGCTGTGAGATGGAGGATTGAAAATGGAAAATAAAGCCACGAGTAAAGAGTTTCTTGAACCAGACCAAAGCCGAGGGAATCAGCCACGCTAATGTTTGTGTACTCCTCAAGTTGTGTGTTAAGGAAAAGGAGATAAAACAGTATGTATTTTTAAACAGGAGAAGGAGGATTCCTTGGGAATATATGTATAAATGTAGAAGTGAAGAAGGAGCAGAAGGATTTGTGTTTCATGGGGCTGGAATTTTACTTCATAACATTTGCATTCCTTTTGGGTATAGTATGCTCGAAAAGTGCATCACATATATCTATATTATCATTAAGGAAAAGGAACCACCACCTCCTACCTCCTACCTCCAAGCACCGTCATCGTAAGATACTTACCGTACACTCGTATTGATCCTTCTGTTTCCCCTAGCGAATTCTTCGAGATGCATCGATAGTTGCCAAAGTCTCCGTATTGTAAATTTCTTATCGTTAACTTCATGTGCGCTCTGAAATGAGAACAAAAAAAGAAAGAAAAAAGAAACGTTAGAAGAATAAACGGATATTAAGAAACATAGTTCCTCGAGATTGGGGAGTCCTGCTGTAACTATTTCTATACGTGCATCTATTCTGCTCCTAGAGTTAACAAGAACAAGATATACAAAGGAGACTGTTCTTTATACTATCTTATTATTTTTCCTTTTTTTCCTTCTGTTCTATTGTTTGATACAAAAGTTTACTTTTCACACCGGCAAGCGGTAAAGAACAAGACTGGATGCCTTTCCTTTCGTCCCGGCGATGTGGTATAACAGGGCTTTTGGGAATTACAAGGAATTTCTATTGGTTGATTATTATTATCGATAAATCGGGAACGGTGTGATGCAGATTGAAAAAGCGAAATATGTTTTCACTGGTATCTAGCATAGGTACTCTCATTTGTTATTCTACAAATAACACCATACTCCAAGTCCATGGGGAATTTATTAGAGGTTAACGGGAATGAACAAAGGTACCTATAGGTATAGATGAAATTAAATTTAGGATTGCTGGAAACACTTTTTGAAAGTTTGGACCTTTTTGATGGGGTTTCAAGCACGTTTCTATAACGTATGATACAAAATACTATATGGAAAGCCAACGAACTTCGGATATGCACGTGGAATGTTAGGTCCCTTAACAGACCACGTGCGACCGAAGAATTAGCGGAGGCCCTAAAACGATATAAAGCAGATATCACCGCCATTCAGGAAATACGATGGGATGGGCCGGGCAAAAAGAGGATGAAAAACTGCGATATTTACTATGGTGACTGCTACCACGAAAACCAACAGCGCTTATTTGGATGCGGCTTCGTAATTGGAGCCAGACTTAGGCAAGAAGTCTTTAGCTATAGGTGCATCAATGAGCGGCTCATGACCATACGCATCAAGGCTAAATTCGGCAACATTAGCCTGATATGCGCGCACGCCCCCATAGAAGAGAAAGACGACAACACCAAAGATATGTTCTTCGAGCTCTTAGACAAAACATATGAGCAGTGCCCTAGCTACGGTATTAAAATAGTCCTTTGCGATTTTAATGCCAAGCTAGGAAAGCAAGACATCTTTGGTGGAATAATCGGGAAAAACAGCCATCACGACAACACTTCAGACAACGGATACAGGCTTATGGATTTTTCTGCGGGGCGAAACGTCATGGTAGCCAGTACGCATTTTCCACACCTCAACATCCACAACGGAACTTGAAGTTCTCCAGATCAATCTACCTTCAACCTGATTGACCACATTGCGATCGACGCCAGACACACTTCCAGCATCATGGATGTTCGAACTTTCCGAGAAGCCAACATCGCTTTGAACCACTACCTCGTTGTAGCTAAGGTAGCACTTCGGGCTTGCAGACCCAAGGCAAAACAGGGAGGTTATAGGAGATGGTACAACGTCGAACGGCTACAATTGCAAGAAATTGCCAAATCCTTTTCCGACCGAGTTATAAGTTACCTCTCTTGAAGTCCTCTGCCGCCAACACAATGTATCGAAAACCGGTAGCACCATTGCCAAGATGCAATCAGAGAAGCCGCCTCTGATGTGCTGGGTTTCAAGCAGCCACCTACAAGGAACCCCTGGTTTGATTAGGAATGTCGGCAGGCAAAGGCAGCCAAACAACAGACATGCAAAGCGGCGCTGCATAAAAGGACGAGAGCTGCTCGTGAGGCGAGAAGAACGCCGTCTTCTCAGTAGGAAAAAGAGAGGGCATGAGAAGCGTGCGGTCGAAGATGTTGAGAGGTATAAAAGCAGGAATGAGGTTCGAAAGTTTTATGAACACGTGAAACGAAATTCACAGGTACATAAACCCAGAACCGAGGGCTGCAAAGACAAAAGTGAAAACATCATAGTGGAACCGCTAAGGATATGGAAGAACCACTTTTGCAGACTTTATAACGGCGACGATGAACTGAATTCCGCTGTCAGGCAGGATGATCCATTCAACATAGACGACGAAAGCCAACAATACCGTCTCCCCGACTTAGTCGAAGTAAAGATTGCCATATCTAAGATGAAGTCTAATAAAGCCGCTGGAGCGGATGGCTTGAATGCCGAGCTCTTTAAAGCAGCTGGAGATAAGTTGGTTAGGAGCATGCACCAACTTATCTGTAATTTTTTTAACATCGTGCTTGAAAGAATAGTGCAGAGCTCACACGTCAACACTAGAGGCACCATCTTTCAAAAGTCCGGCCCGGAAAGTCTTCGAATCCGCATCCACAGGACAGCGCAGTAGAGGAAGACCGCGGATCAGGTGGCTCGCACAAGTGGAAGGTGAACGGAACCACTATTTTATTGATATGTAAACCAAGATTTTTAAATTAGTCTTTATTTATTATAAAGTGACCAAACTTAGCAAAAATCAAGTGATAGATGTTTCTTAAAGAAAAGATAGAAGTAATTGAACTTATATTTCCGTTCAAAGGCGTTCTCTTTTTTGTACACAAACATAAATCTCAAAGCTTCAATTAAAATCAATTACAATCAACTTTGCGGTTTTTTAAAAGTCAAAAAAACACCCCAACAGTTGAAAACAAATAAAAAAGAAATATTATCGAACATAATGAAAATGATAAGCACTCAAAAAAATACTCCGAATTTAGGTCAAGTAAAAGAGGAAAAAAATACAAATATGTATACTTTTTCAGACTTTACTTCAGAGAGCCTTTTTTCAATACGATTTTTTGCTTTATAAATCGGTACCTCAAAAGATCAAAAAACCATCATTGAACTCTCGATGCAAAAACGAAAATCCATCAATAGGATGCCTCAGCGGTTTTGAAGTAAAAATCTTTGAAAGCAGCTAATTGAAAGTCCAATTTATATCCAGCGAATATTGTGCCTAAGTAATTCTTCAATACACTCCCAGATTACATTTTATATTACAGAAAATTGCAAACACAAATATTTTGGTTCACTAGACATCTTAAATGAGAATGGATTAAAGTTCCCCAATTTTTAAAAGAATATGGTTTACTTCTTTGATTTACAAACAATTCAAAAACCAGGAATAAGAACCTTATGGTAGGAAAATTCAATAATGGTCATAAGTTGCATTTCACAAGCATTTCCCCCAAGCATTCGTTAACAACCTTAGGATCATTGTGGGTCTCCCATTCTGCACTTCCCACTTTCCTTTAGTTTAAGAAGGAACAAAAAATTAAACAAAAGTAAATATAAAATGAATATGTATTACAATTCTAAAGATAGTGCCATCGAGAATGAAAAATAGCTCCTTTTTGTTGGTTACTTGAAAAACACATCATTATTCATCTTTTGCACTCAGTTAACTTTAAGACACTCACTCACTCACTTCTCACCACCTAAGCACACAAATACACCCCAGCACACTCTTAATGGCATTTTAAACTTACCGATATGAATTTTCCGTATAATCTGTTTTGTACTTTTTACTCGGAAGCACCATCACCGAGTTGTATACCCAATAAATAATCGCTCTTAAACGAAAGAAAGATATTTTTTGAAATTTAAAAAATTTAAGATTTTAGAATTCAATTTATAGAGATACATCAGGAAAATGTTTTAACAAAAAAAAAGAAAACAATAAAAGAAAGAAAAAAAAAATAAGGACTTGTGTGGAAGAGAATAAGAAAAAGTGAAAAATTATAAGCTCACTTTGGATGTGCTTCCGTATGACAGTCTATAGTAACATCAGTGCCAGCTGGTGCCCCAACAAGTTGATTTGGTACCCATATCATCGGTGAAACTGAAACAAAAAGCAGAAGACATACATAGGTATACATCATACATAACATCCTTGCAAACACACATCTCTTGTCCCCGAAAATAAAATATAAAATCAAACTCCTCGCCTAGATTTGCAAGGAGTGAGAAAAAGGAAGAAGGATGGGAAAAATATATAAATTTAAATAAAACTGTCGTCATTTTCCTTCGTCATGCTATAGGACTCGAGATTACTTTTACCTTTTCCTCGTACACAAACGCGCCACGAATTGCTAACGAGACAAGATGACGAGGAGTGCGATGTGCGACGACGATCCTGGAGGACTTTGAAAACGATGATGCTCACTTTGGCATACGAACGTTTTTCTTTTTTTATTTTTCTGGTTATTCTAGTACCGTCATCGTCATAGACAATTCAAGGCAATAGATGTCATATGCATGAACATTTGTCAGAAGCAAATTTCGAATTCACTTCACTGACTAGGACGACGAAGGACAATGATCAAAATAAGAACACAAAAAAGTGAAGAAAAAAAAATTACAGAAGGAAGAGCCATTTTTTGAAAGGATATACGAAGGAAAAATATAAAAAAAAACTTACATTCAACATCCAAGATAATCCTTTTGGACACAGATGGAGGGACACCATTTGTTGCTATGCACAGATACGCTCCCATCTCGTTTCGGCTAACTTTTGTCAGAGGCAGGATCTCTCCATCGTACACTAAAACTGTATATATACGAGTATGAGTATATGGATGATGATGTTTTATTTTTTATTTTTTATTTTTGATATTTTTGCGAAAGGATTTGGCAGTCCACCCGAACGGATGTCAAAGCATATAGTCCCAACGCCAACACCCACCAAAAGTACAGCATATAAACCAAAACCAACGTGAAAGGGCCATCCATATTGTATATTTTACGAAACGAATATTGGTAGGTAGATGCAGTCGGTCCAGGTCAAAACATTATATACGGAGTGGTGTGGTGTAAGTTTTGAGGGAAGGAAAATAAAAAACAGAAAAACAAAATGAGAAAAAATATAAATACAATTTTTCTATCGTTAGAGCAAACTACAGACAGACGGTGTATATTCTGCAGGTTGTGTAATAAAATAAATATCCTTTCGAGTCGCATCGCATCGCTACCGTATCGGTGCGGTACAGTGTGGTCGTTTGGCAGTTTGGCTCATGCAGGACCAGGACGATATGGAAGTGCAGTTCAGTTTACATTTATTATTTTGAGTATAGTGCGACAGCAAACAGGCCAAATATGACATTTTGAGAAGGACTTTATATTTATTATATTACATTTTGCAATGCAAAAACATGGTTGCCAAGTTTTGAATTTTATTAAAAAATTTCAAACATGAAGAGGAAATTTGAAATATTCAAACAAACCATCTTTTAAACATGTAAAAACTGACCCTAGACTCAAAAATAAAACTAATCTTAAAGAAGCACAGCAGGAGAATCAAAATGTCAGATTTTGGAGATGATATTAAAGATTCTCAAAATGTATGAAAATAACGAACGAGTTACATTTTATTATTTCCGGTATAATTAATGCGGTGCAGAAGCATAGACTATGACAAAGGCGGATGAAAGCACCTTGGGTCGTTTCGAGAGAAAAGTTCTTCGTGTGATCTACGGTCCCGTGTTCATCGAAGCGGAGTGGAGGAAAATATGAACCGATGAGCTGTACGGACTGTACAGCGACGTAGACTTAGCCAGAAGGGTAAAAGTCCTACGAATTAGATGACTGGTTAGCGCATTGAAACAAATACTCCGGTCCAGGAAGTGTTCGAATCCACACTTACAGAACAGCGCGCACAAGTGGAAAGTGACCTCACTCAATTCGGATCGCGAAACTGAAGACATCTTGCTGGGGACCGAGCTAGATAGATAGCAAAATACCATTATGTTGTTTCACAGCTAGATGCTCTCTTACCTGTTGAAGAAGTGGACATCATAACGTACGTTCGAGCTCCTTACACGTACATTAAACGTTTTAAAAATAAAGCTCATCAAACGTTTATCGGCATCAGATAGGCAACGGGTGCCAGACCTCATAAAAGACGAAGAACTTGATACACGTCCAATCTATTGTGTTTTCGTGATCTGATCTTTTCGCTTACCCAATTATCTGAATTACGAGACAAAATAGTTGAAGTTTTGTCAGCCCCTCTTCTCCTTGTCTTTTATGGTAAATCAACAAATAAGGATGCTGAATATAACTTTTTAGATGCTATACAAATTCTGTCCAGGCAAGTAGCCCAGTTAAAAGCCCATCGAAACTATGGCGGCTTTTCATATAAAATCAAAACTCAAAAAAACAGATCGAAACCAACGAAAAGAAATAGCTGGTGCTAGTTTCACAAAAAAGATTGGCATAAAGCGTAAGAATGCACCAAAAACCATGTAGTGTCCATTGTACAATGGGGAATAAGAAACCGCGTATAGTTTAATGCTTCGAAAACGCAGTGCTGTCTTGTATCGTTAAAGCGAAATAAACCCCCCTGCCATTATCCATAAATGGCACTTGCATCGAGGAAACTGAACATCTCGATATTCTTGGTATGTGTATCACCAACCACCTTTTGTGGAACGATCACATACGCGATGTCGACAAAAATGCCGCAAGACGTCCAAAGCTTGAGTATAACTCCCATATCTGGGCTGGTGCTCCTGCAACTTACTTAAGCCTCTTGGATAATATTGAACGTAGAGCATTTAGATTGATTGGTGATATTACCATCATAAGATCATTAACGTCACTTGAACATCGTCGAAATGTTTCTTGTCTCACCTTCTTTCACCGTTATTTTAATGGTTTATGCTCTAGAGAAATAGCCAGTTGCATTCCTCCCCTTAAACACTTAAACAGTTCAACCGTAATACTCGCGCTTCTAGAAATGCTCATCAATATACCCTCGAGCCTATCTTCGGTCGTACAGTCAAGTACAGAGATTCGTTCTTTAGCCGTACTATGCGAATGTGGAATGCCTTGCCACACTCTGTATTTCCCAGCTATTGCAATATTCAGGAATTCAAAAACAATGTGCACCGACATCTCCTTTCAACCCCTCTCTCCCTTTCCTAGTGCTCACATTGTGTCTACATAATAAGGGTAATATATCTCTTTGAGTGTGCGCTTATTATAAAAAAAAGAAAACGCCAACAGCAGTTCATAATGACGGCGAATGATAGCAAAGTTTCTGTAAGCCATCTTTTCGATACTGATCATAAGTTTAAGCAGTTCTCATGCGACACCAGATCTGAATTTTATTGTTTTTCTTTCCGAGTTCAACAGAGGCCTTATTGCTTCTGAGGCTGGCATTCAAGCAAATCGTTTAATTGATACGTTCACTTGCAGGTCTTTGAAAAGTTTAGGAACTCAGTTTCATGAAAAACATTCCTTCTCTTAGAAACATTTTTCCGACCTTAAGTATAGCCCAGATACCAACTCTGAATGTAATAACTTCTCTTTTAATAAAACTTATTTGGCAACCATGTTTGTGTTTTTATAAAATATATCGAAAAAAAATAACAAGTAAAATGTGACACCATTGCATTACCTTTACCTTTCTTCTTCTTTTCGGCAGCAATTTCCTCACCATCCTCACGTCTCCAGATAATTTTTGGAGCAGGAAAACCATCCGCCCGACATGTCATGTTTATATTTTGATTCTCACGAACAGCAACCGATGATGGTGTGCTTTCGATGTCCAGGATATTTGGTGGAACTTAAAATAAATGCATTATATTATAAAATAAAATTTCCTTTTTTATCTGTCCTGTCAATCAATAAAATGTATGCAAATTTATGAAAATTATATGGTCACCGTCACGTTGAACCTTAAAGATCTACGATTATGTATATGTACTTACCAACAACTTGCAGATAGCCAACTTGGCTAATCATGGGGTTCGTATTAACCTGACACATATAGTATCCTCGATCGTCCTGGTGGGCTTGGTTGACATGCAGCAGCCATGTATTTGCGTTGTCGTATGTTATGCTGTAGCGTGGTATCCGAGAGATGACGTGTCGATGAATTGTCAGAATCATTTGTCTGTCAATATGAATCCATGCTACCTGCAAACAAAAAATGATTGTAAAACTTTTAAGTTTCGTCCTTAAACACGAAGGTATAAATCTCAAATCAATCTGATTTTCTTAAATTAACACTGAATTTAGAAATTCCTAAAGAAGGACTCTGATTCAATTCTTACATTACCTACAAAAATTCACCAAAATTAATACGACCCTCACATGAAAAACTTTCGGCCTATAAAAAAGAGCTTAAAATGGCAGGAAGATAAAATAATAGCTTGGTAATTCTTCTCAGCAGGCTGACATAGGTATTGGCCTAATTCGGAAAATTCAACCAGATCCTGTTACATAATTAATCCCAAAACCAAAACTAATTTCTATACTATAAATCCCGTTACTGTTCTTGGTGTCATCCAGCTAACCATCGAGCTTGATTGTCCCAAAGTTTAATTTTGGCAAAGTGGAAAAGGTAGATTTCGACACCTTTATTGTTCTCTATTCCATATAATGGTTCTTGGCAAGAGGATAAGCTTTGCTTCCACATACAATCCCAACCAAAGCAAGTAAATTGGAAAACTTTTCTAGCTAAACTGTCAATACACACCATTTACCTTCTGTGGCATATATCCGCTTGCTCATACTCTTATCCCCGGCAGGATATGGCGTGCCTTTCGACCATTTATTATGTTTGCTCTGACTATGATGATAATGGTGTAGAATTCCATGGAACACCACTTATGGTGTACCCTGTCGCCGGAAATGGCTTATGTCAAGTGCCTCATGGCTCATGTTATACCTAGCCTACATATGCGATGCATGGTGATGACGATGGCGGCTATGATGATGGAGTCACCGCAACGCACAAAAACTTACCTATATTTGCGTATAGTTCGTATTGCTAGTTGTTCATATAAGCGTTCCCCAATCGAAACGAACGACCTTGTATGTATCATCTATAGAATATGAGTGTCAGCGTGTTTTGGCTTGGAAAACTTTTAATATTTCAAATCCTTTGGGTTTCCGATTGGATATCATAATTCCGAACATGCTCGTGTTTGCATGAGCACCACGGCATATCCTAGAATCCTGCCATGTCCGCTACATGACAATTTAATGTCTCTATACACATTATAAAACATTCATAATGATTTTTTGGTCCGTCGTCGAGGGACGTTAAATCGATTTCCCATGCCAATAACGCAGTATATAGTTTGTCCTTATGTCCTCACCCGCCAAAACTATATATGAACTACCTACCAGTCGAATGTCGAACACCGAACATAAAAATAAATATTTAAAGGCTTGAGTTTGAGTTCTGGGCCTATATAGGAAACAGGCTCTTTTGGGGGTTAAAATATTGTTTTAAAATTCGATTTAGATACACCAACATGGAATGTGATGGGCTGGAATTTTCAACTCTGTGGGAGTCTTCGTCATATTTTTGAAAACAAACATTTTGATTATTTTATTATCTAAAATATTATTTAACTTGTTGTTTTGCATTCGCCTTGTTAGGAAACGCAGAGAGAGGAAAAAAGTTTTCAACTCATAGCTTAGAACTGTAATTAGATAATCTGAACTGACAGCTTGGAAATTTATTATATTTGAATGGACACATTGATTAGATTGTATATACTCCATATGGCTTTGGAATTTCAATACAATTGGAATTAAAACTGCATTATAAATGTGTCAAAATGTTTACAAAATAATTAAGATACGCATTGATTACGCTCGTATTTATTAACTTAATATGTGTTCATTCGAAAGGCTTGATTTAATCTTTAAATATCTGTAGTTTGAAACATACATTTTAAAAATCCAAAAATAATGGTTAGGGCTTAGGGAGGATTACAAATGTGGTGGTCTCAAAGTTGTTAGACTTAAATCAATTGTTTGAAGGAATTAAGTGTATTTTCAACAGACTTAAAACCATGTTTAGTATACATAAATATCAAAGTGTCTTTATAAAAAAGATAACTTCTCTTCAAAGACGCAGTCAGAAAGTATTGAAAAGGTCATCGAAAATGGGACCTCAAGACCGAACTTCGTCAAAATTTCCCGTAGCGTCAAAATGCTCATAGCGGTAAAAATACATAGTTCTCTTGTTCTGTACATTCTTAAACATCCCTCCAAAAAGTTTTGAGTCTGTTTATAACGATCTCTCCTTGGCATTGGACTATCTTATTAATTTGACAAGCTCTGACACCAATATTATACTTCTAGGTGATTTTAATTTACCAAACATTTACTGAATTCTATCCAAACACCAACCCTGCTTTGAAGCCTCTCCTTCTTACTGACTTACAGCAAACAAGCTGTATTAAGAACACAAAAAATCGAATTCTCGATTTAGTCTTTTCTTCTGACTCTTGTTGTACTCTTGTTCTAGAATCTAGATCAGGAATTACTAATATTGATAAATATCACATTTTTTTGACTTTATTAATAGTAAGATGATACTAAACACAGTAATTTCTTTGACTGCTTATATAATTTTGACTTCTGAAGAGGTTATTTAAAGCTGTTTTCTGAAGATCTAACCATTTATGAAATAGCTGACACATTAGCATTTTCTAACATTGACTAAGCAGTTTCAAATTTTTATAAGATCCTTAATTATTGTTTTGGAAAAAATGTACCCTTAAAGAAATCAAGAAAAACAAACTTAAGCCACCCTTGGTACACGAAAGAAATGCGTTTGATACTTAACAAAAGAAATAAGGCATGGAAAACTTATCTCAAAACTCTGTCTCCAATCAATGTCTCTTTTTATGTTGAACTCTTTAACCAATTTCTAGCTATGTTACTGATATGGGCACCCCTTTGAAATAGAATCAAACAAAATTTGGAAACTTGTAAACTTTAAGAAAAAATCAGATTGTTTTTCAGTAAACTTCACTTACAAGAACCTTTCATTAGATAAAACTGTTGATAAGGCTCGTTTCACACTAAACGGTTTTGACCGTACGGCAAAAAACCGGACGGCGTAAACCGGATCAATGGCTAATTACTACTAAGCTTATCGCGCCGTCCGGCTGCCGTACACTGAAGTGGCAGTTGACGGTTGCTACACGGCGTTGCGTCGGCATTTTGGCGTGACCTTATAATATGAAAGCGTATATGGTCAAAACAGTGTAGTGTGGAACGAACCTAACGCTTTCGCAACAAATTTCCATGAGTCATTTATTAATAGCTCTGAAAAAGTTGATGAAGTATATTTTCATAATCTTCACTCCTTTTCGCAAACTAGCTGCAGTCACATACCTGTGCAACAAAGTACGGTCCTTGATCTTTTATCTGCGTTAAATTACGTTTGTTTAGCTGGTCCCAATGGTATTCCTCCGATAATATTAAAAAAGTGTAGTGATGCTTTAGTTGAACGCCTTAAGTTCTTATTCAAACTTTCCCAAAAAAGAGGCAAATTTCCCAGTTTATGAAAGAAGTCATTTCTAACACCAATTTTCAAAAAAAGGTGGGTATAACAAACTACAGGCCCAGTGCAAAGTCTTCTTACATTCCTTAATTGTTTGAACAAGTTGTTTGTGAAAGTGTAATATTTTTTAATAAAAATCTCACTTGCGAACAGCAACATGGTTTCAGCACCTGGATTCGTAGTCGACTCTCTGGACTGTGCATTTTCATTTAGCAAGTTAGGAGAAACGTTGAAGACGTTTAAAGATGGAAAAGCAGCCGAATCGAATGGTATTCCAGTGGAATTTTTTAAATATGGGACTGCTCAAAGAACACCTTATAAAACTTTTTAATACAGTTTTTGGGGGAGAATTGTCGCCAGATGAATTTCGAGATGCTATTATATTTTCAATCCCCTAAAAAGGATCGTTATTTGATGCAGCTAACTACGGAGGGATTTCCTTTTTAATTGCATCTTACAAGATATTTAAAACGATGATGCATAAGCGTTTTGTTAGTTGGATTGAGACCAGAAACTTACGAACGGAGTTCCGCTATATTAAGGCCAGGATAGATAATTTTTTTATATTCAAGAGCTTGGCAGAGAATTTTTTGAAACAAAGGAAAAAGATGTATGCGTTTTTATCGATTTTTAAGCAGCTTTTGATACAATTGGTAGAGGTGCACTATTCTATAAGCTGTACAATCTTGGGATATAATGGATGTTTGGTCGCGTTCTTGAGCACCTATAATATAGTGGAACAAGGGCCACTGTATGGACAGATGAAGAAATCTCAGACTGGTTTGAAACCTCATCTGGAGTGAGACAAGGTTGTTTATTAAGCCCTACCTTGTTTTCATTATTCACTGATGACCTTTTAGACTACCTATTGGAGTGGCTTTCGCAGGGATGCAGATGATATAGTCATGTTTGCGCAATCACAGAAACTCTGCAGTTCATGATTAACAGGGTTTACCAGTATTGTCAGCTATGGAATTTAATAGTAAATATAGGTAAATCCAAGGTTATGGTTGTTAAAAGTGGTGGTGGACGTAATGCATCAAATGAAAAATGGAGCTATAATCGCGAAAATATTGAATGTGTGCGAAAATACAAATACCTTATCATAACTGTTAAAAATTATTAAAATATGGATAAACACATGAAGAAGAAATTGGTTAAGGCGAAATCTACTATTAATATTACCTAAAAACAATGCTTCATGAATAAGTGTATAGCACATAGTAGCAAGTTTAAAGTATTTAAAGCAGCAGCTGAGAGCATACTTTTCTATGAATTGTAGGTATGGGGATGTGAAAAGTACACTGAGAATCTCCTAACGCACTTTATAAAAAGAATATTTCATTTTCCGAAAAATACGCCAAACTACGAAATAATGCTGGAAACGGGTCTCTCTCCTTTGTTTATAAAAACATTAATGCTGCAAGCGGACTTCTTGCTTAACGTTTTTAAAATGAATAATTCACGTGTCGTGAAAAAAGTGGCCATAAAAGCGGAAAAAGAGGAATGTCAAATTAATTTTCAACTACCCATCGAGGAGTTAACAACCGCTTAAAACATCTTGTATGAAGTTATTTTAAAGGTTGATGAAAAATGTAGAGCTGAATATATTGCTTACAACAAATTAAATCATAACCTTGCAGAGAACAACTATTTTAAGGATTCCAATAATGTCAGTAGATTTCTAAGATGGTCAGACTACGTAGTGAACTAATAGATTTAAATTTCAATCCAAACAGACCAGACTTGCTCTTAGAGTGTAATATTTGTTTAAAATATCAGAAAGAAAGGATATTGTCCACTTCTTGGAAAAATGCCCCATTCTCAGAGAAATCAGAAGGAATGTATTTAGAAAAGATTTTCTATCGGAAGATCAAGTGATAAGTTTATTCAATGAAATGGATGTTGTCAATTTTTACGTTTCTCTATCAATATCTATCTATTGACTTCCATACAACTAACTATGGGAAGCATGAAGCTTTAAGTCGAATGAGCATTTTATTGATTTTAATTTAAAAAAGTTGGGATTAAAATCATTGTTTAGAACCAGTGCTTCACTATCATAAACATTCTCATTTTACTTTTTGTTCTGTAATAGTTAAATGTTAATTATATTTTGTATTTTGGGCGTGTGTTAGGTTATAATTGTAATATTTTTGAACTAACAACTAACACATGCGCCTCTAATAGTAGTTTGACGCTTGCTATAAGCTTACTACTTGCTGAAAATTCTGAAGTATTTAAAAAGATCATATAATCAGAAAGAAAGAAAATTATCTTTCCTAAAATGTTAACTTTTTGTCAATTTAAAAAAGTCGTCTTTATTTTACTTAATTACTTAAAAACATCCTTAACTTCATGATTCCTTTCGAAGGTGAACTACAAGTAAAAACAGACTTCTTAGAAATAGAAAAATTGCTTATTTCCAAAATCAACCGCTTTCTTTCTGTATTTCATTATTTTTTCTCGAGTATAATCTTGATACAATCCTTAACAATTAATTTATACAAAAAGATACTGAGTAATGAAAGATTAAAATTGCATCCACTTATTGTTGTTGTTGAAAACTTTTCATTTAGTTACTATTCCTGATTAATGTGATATACCTATAGTTTATTTTCCAATTTGTTTATTTCAATCACTTCACTAATATCAAAAAGCCCTTCTTTCTATTTTTCATATCCTTAACCCTTTGCAATGGTAATCTAGATCTTGTCGAAGATTTTCCTAAACAAAAACAAGAATTTTGCAAGAACATATTTTTTCGAGGTCACTATTTGCATTATATTTTCAATTTCCATTTTATCCTTTCCAAAAATAAAACAGACAAAAGTCTTTTAAACGATAAAGAGTGGTGCACTTTCATGGAGCAGGGCTCAAGCTCAAGCAATGAACTTTGAATTTCAAAAACCAATTATGTTGAAGAATGTTGTTATATACATTATATAGATAGATAAATATTTATTTAAATTTATTGCCTCCCCTCTTACCTTGTAAGTTCCAAGATGTTCCACCACACAAGGCAAATTGGCATCACGTCCTACGGCAACTGTTACGTTTGGAATAGGTTGAGCAAAACGTGGTTCATCCATCATAACTAAAATGAAAGTAAAGTAAAAATGAAAAATGAAAAAAAAATAGAATTATTTATTTTATATAAACTTTTTACTTAACATAGAAAACAAAGAAATATTATTCATCAATTGGGCTCTCGTAATGGTTTATTTTTCCTATTTTTTTTTGTTTTTACTTAGGTACTTAGGGGGTTAGAAGAAAGATAGGTTCATAGAGATGATAAAGGAAACTTGGAATTTGTTTGCATAATTAAGCATCAAATTTAATTAAAACGTTTAAGTTGGAGCTTCATTTGATGCGATGAATCGCAACATTAGTATGAAAAGGACTTTCAAACAGTCTTATACAAACGACAACAAAATTTTGGATGGAATTGTAAAAGATGAGATTTTATTTAATTAACTTACAATTAGTTAGATTATCAAGAGAATTAAGTTGGCTTTAAAGTAGGCCAATAATGGGATTGAAATGTTTGAAATACCTCAATAGTTACAATACGTTTAAAAAAACAGTGTGGATTGGTTAAAGGTCTTCAAAGTTTTAAGAATTACCGAAATAAAAATATAAAAAAAGAAGTTGAGATGCGACCCACACTGATAACTTCCCATCCTGTATTTCGATATGTCACGCTTAAAAGATTTGTAGGTTTTCGTCGAATGTCGAAATCAATATTTTATGTGAGATAAAATAAGTTTGAAACTAATATTTTGAATTTTTTAAAAGACAGTGATTCGAAAATCTATTTTTACGAACTTTTAGAAATTCTTTTTTTAGGTTTTTATTTTTTGTTAAAAAACTATCAAAACGATTTTTTTTTTCAAAATGGAATCAATTTTAACAACAATATTTAAAAAAAAAAAATTGGTTCAAGCCAATGTTTCATAGTTTTGAAAAGTTATTTGAGTCGAAAATAATTTTTTACTAGATTAGGTTAAAGAGGCTGGACAAGATGGAAACGGACACACTTAGGCCAGTTTATTGGCCCATTGTGATACCACATGAAGCTTGAGGCTCCCTCTTAAGCTCAATGGAACCAGCTTGAGTCCTCTACGAAACGTGAGAGGCTGATTATACCGATATGATTTAGATCGTTTGATCGTTAAAGAAGGATTCTCCCAGGCAATTCTTGTGTTTTCGAGCTAGAGCAGGGCATGTGCAGAGAAGATGAAGAACCGTTTCTTAATCTTCCTCGTCCATACAGCTTCTGCAAAAGTCATTTGTGAATACACCTAGCCTCGTGGCGTGCTTTCCTATTAGACAGTGTCCAGTTATGACACCTATTATCGAGCTTATATGCGATCTGCTTAGAGAGAGCAAGCACCTTGAACGTTTTAAATCCAGTGTTGGCCAGATGCTTTTTGTGACTTGACACGTGTGACTTCCACCTGGTGTCTGCCCTCCTCACAGTGTCTTGCATTAGCAGCAGCTTACAAGTAGCAATTGGTATGCCAGTACTTGCCAAACGTGGTAGGATGGGCTGTACTGTACCGTTCCTGGCGAGTTCATCTGCCTTACAGTTACCTGGAATGTCTCTTTGGCCCGGCACCCAGCAAAGGTAATTATTAAACTGTTGCGCCATCTCCATTAGAGATGATCGACAGTTATGGACTGTTATAGAGTTTGTAAAGACAGAGTCCAGAGATTTGATAGCGGCCTGGATATCAGAGAAAATACGGATATAACATGTTGATATCACGTTTTCTTTGAGCCAGGACAAGTCTTCCTCTATCGCCAAGAAACACGCTACATAATTTGGAATGCGGAATGAGAGACTTAATTCCAGTCGTTCATAGTACAAACCTCCACCAACCCCTTCTTTTCTTTTGGACCCATCTGTGTAAAAATGGATTGACTCATCCTCCAAACAGATCTGAGGGGTATAGAAATCTGGAAGTTTCTGTCGAATTGCAGTTGGGGGATGGTGTAGTCTGATTGCTTTGGAATTGATTCTTAGAATTACGGAGTGGCCAATGTTGTTGTTAGTCCACTGCGTCGAAGCTTTGAGGCGAATAGCAGAGCTTGCAGCTATTTGTTTCCTAAATATGTCAAGAGGTGTAAGGTAGAGCAAGGTGTCCAGTGCCACAGACGGGGTCGTGCGAAGCGATCCGCTTATACATAGGCAAGCTGAACGTTGGACTTTATTTAGCTTATCCCTGTTTATACTTTTCTCTAAAGCAGTCCACCATACTGCCACACCGTACGTTAAAATTGGTCTGAATACCGATGTGTATAGCTAATGCGTGATTCTGGGTTGTAAATACCATTTATTACCAATCTCGAAACCTACCGCGTGCTGTTGTCATTTGTTTCTTTCTTTCTGTTGTTCATTCTCTTTTGTCCTTCTGTCTTGTATTAATTTCTTGTGTTGTTATCACCTTACATAGCCTAGTTGCTCAAGGTGCTGTGTTCTCTACTCTGCACATAAGTCTGAGAATTTTAATTTGATTCCTTTAATATAGGGAGGGTTGACAAATGGAATTTTGAATCTACTCGAAAATAAGACCAGATCGGTTTTGTTTGAGTTAACACCCAGTCCACACCGATCAGCCCAAAGTATTAGTATTCTTTTAGAATGTTAAGATGTTTTCCTGAAACTGCCATAGTAACGACGTCCGCATATTCTATCACTCTGAAACCCTCCAGACTAGTTAAGAATCCATTCACCATTAGGTTCCAGAGGAGAGGGGATAGAACACCACCTTGCGGTGTCCCTCTAACTAACGGGTCGTCTACCAGAAGAGTTGCCCTGTTTTGAATTAATTATTCTGCTAGTAAGCATTAAATGAATTAACTCCCGAAGTGAACTCTCTACATTCAGTGCAGAAGTGATTGCAGATGTGTCCACGTTGTTAAAGGCACCTTCGATGTCAAGGAAAGCAACCATAGTGAACGTTTTTTCCACCGATTTACCTTTTCAGTAGGCATGTTGAGACGAAGAAAGAAGTCTTGTATCGATACTTGCCATTAAATGGATATCAACCAATCTTTCCAAGGTCTTAAGAAGGAATGATGATAGACTTATAGGTCGTAGATCTTTAGGATTGACTTGGGAGCATTTACCTGCTTTGGGTATAAAAACAATTTTAACTTCTTTCCATTCCGAGGGAACATGGACCAGGTAAAGACAGCTGGTAAAAATTGTCTCAAGGATTGGTACAATGTCAAAAGTCTTTTGTAACTCGGCTGGTATTATTCCATCTGGTCCTGCAGATTTAAATAATTTGAAGCTGTTGAGAGCCCATTGTAGCTTATCCCTTTTTTTCAGCTTTTTTTATTTATAAAAAAAACCGTTAATTGGATTTCATTTCCAAAAATATACTTGTTTGGTATCAGGTTACAATATATTATACAGAATTAAATTCCAGTCTCTAGCGTTATTGATTCGTCAGATATTTAGGGTTAACCAAAACGTTCACCTTTTTTGTAAACTGCTATGGTAAAAATCGGACCTATTACAATAACTTAACATGGAAAGTTAATAAAATAATAAACTGCATCAGTTTTAGCAAAGTTCTTAAAATAGAAGTTTCTCATTTTGAAAATGCGTAAAAACCTTCTGTTAGAATTTCATGGTACTATTTGACAAACACAGTTCAAACGTGAATACATAGTCTGACAGTTCTAATTAACGTTTCATATGCTATATTTTTAAACAATTGCTCGTAAAAGAAATAATCATTTTCTTCTTAACAAACTTCAGAAATAGCGAAACAATGAACGCACCCACTTCAAATTTCAACAAACCTTAAAAATTAAATTTTTAGTTCCAAATCTGTCAAATGTCACAATTGAAAATGTTTTTAGTAGTGGTGCGAGGTTATTTATGTCTCCAAGAATTAAATAATTGTCTGGAATCCCATCGTTTGCAGGGGAACGTTTGTGAAAAGTTCGGTTCAGTGCAACAAAGTTTCATCTTAGAACTCACTTTTTTTTGGTTGCAAGTAAGCGGAGTCGACTGTATTTGAAATATATGCAATCTATGGCATAGAGAAAAACATGGATGTAGTTAGAAAAATAAACTCTACTAATTTCATTGAGTGCGACCAAAAATAAGATATTGGACTTTCGTTCTTGATGTTTTCTAATTTTATACAATTCGCTGAAGGGTTTTATTTTGTTATGTTTTATTCTATTATTATTTATTTTTGATTGTTTGAGCTCGAAATTTACGCACTCTCATTGAGAGAAATCGGATAACGAGGATTAAATATTTAAACATATTCCCACAAGCAAATGTTCCACTATAATCGTATAATATTCATAATTTGAGCTCTTTTAGACAAAGAAGATGGCTTATATTCATTTCCCAAACTACTTAACATAAAACTATGAATCAGCGTCAAATCAACATCATGAACATTTCCCACCAGACCTGGAATATATGTATTTGGAGAGACAAAGTCTTCCTTTTGTTTATTAATGTATATTTCTGTTCTATATACGTACAGGACACAGGAGCTGCTTTTGTTACCCATCATATTATCCTCTCTTCGTCTTCATCCTTTTTAAGCATACTGTCTGAAAGTCCGCTGTCTCGTTTGTATTAAGGCAGCAATCCACTGGTCATCACTCTTTCATGCTCCACCAGTGTGCCTAGCATTTGTTTCTGACATAACTCATTATCCTTAATACCCTCATCACAGGGAAGAAACTAAGACAAATAACAATAAACGTATACTATATACCCTTTTGTTTGTTTGATTAATTCAACTGTATTATAACCAAAAGTGTACTCTTCGAGGTAGTGTACGATAGGTAGGTAGGATGTCTTTCTTGATGCCAGAGCGGAGATGGCATCCCAAGTGAATATTGTTATCCATATGCCACCAGCATCATGCCATTTATGGAGACGGAAACTGACCATAAAGGCAACAGCCTCTTTCACAAACCACCTTTAGTCCATCACTCTCTTTGGGTCTCTCCGTTCGTTGTAGTCATCTTTATCGTCTCGTTGCCATTCAGCTACTGATGCTGTTCACGACAAATGCTGTGTGTTCTAGATAAGTGGCTCTGGGTTACGGTATAGGAAAGGAACTCTTTCTCTATAGTCTATAGTGTGTACAGAATCTGGTGATCTGGGAGCACGATTCAGACATTTGTAATTCTATATCCTTCTCGGAAGATGGCAATGATGACGATTAAGGAACAAAGTGAAGGTATTGTTTGCTATGCTGATGTCATCCTTGCCAGGAATAACGTGTAACTAACTATATCCTGGCTGGATGATAGAAAGCATTGTGCTGTGCCTATACTTTTAGTTCAGCAATTTCTTCTTCTTTGTTTTTTTTTTCTCCTGTCATGTGCCCCTGAACCAAGTTCTGTATCAAGACCAAAGTGTACGTGACTGAAAAACTGGACAACAGCAGGAGCATAGCATATATAGTCCTTTGTCGGGCAGACCCTTGTCATTTAAATATTTTGACAGCTTACACAAATTTGTCAAACTGACCCCTTACTATAAAGAGTTGGATGAAGTGAACATTTGTTAAATGGATAGGTATAGAGTTTATTTCTGGCTTTAAAAAAATAAAAATAAACTGTTTCTGAAATGTTTCCACATGAAACAGACATCCAAAAATAAATCAGACATTTTACAAAAAATTAGTTCTAATAGGCTTTTCAATGGAGATAAGTATATTTTGAGAAACGGTAAAGAGCTTCATCCTTTTGTTTAATTTATTATTAATTATTGTTGAAAGATCTTTGCAACATTGGCCATGAAAATAATAATATACACGTGGAAGTTCCAGACAAAAGTCGTCTTCAGCCATTTTACCAATAAAATATTGGATGAGTTTGACCAACTGCTATTCTGTTTTTAAAATACAAAAATTCAATTTTTAAAGAATTGGTATACTTTGGACTTGATTCCCTGTGTCTGCCATCAATGGTGACCCAAATTAGCCAAATATAAGAATATATGTATGTCTTAAACGCTAAAGCCTTGGCCAAAAACCCCTTTTCAATGCATTTTGTGAAATAAAATTCAAGGTGGAATTTTATCACAACATCCTTCAACCTACTGCTAATGTTTTCCAAACAAATAGCAGCCACTGAATTGAATAAAACCTTCGTTTGAAAAACCATTGATCCAAATGTCACCGTTCGAAACAGTATCGGTTTCCAATGCTCTGCTTTTTCAACCTTTATTGTAATCGGCAATCCAATTATCGCAATGATCACCAAGAAAAAAATTGAAAAATCGAAAATAAAATACGGCAGCTTTCTTAAAAGAGGAACTTACAGTCTCATTTTCCTTATTTGTCCCGAAAATTTGTGGTACATTTTTTTCCCCCATATAGAGTGCATTCCTCCGCAACAATTCGGTAGAAGTAATAGCCTCTAATGTACCTCACTCTTTCGACGAATCATCGGTTTTCGAAATGATTTTTCAGAGCAATGGTTTTCAATACCGTATACGAATAGGTATAGCTTTT
The DNA here is from genome assembly GCF_945859685.1 of Eupeodes corollae. Classification (NCBI taxonomy): domain Eukaryota; kingdom Metazoa; phylum Arthropoda; class Insecta; order Diptera; family Syrphidae; genus Eupeodes; species Eupeodes corollae. The sequence continues at coordinate 157,011,872 of NC_079148.1, read as the reverse complement.
TGTATTATGTTTTCCATTTGGAGTGCTTGTTAAATTGCCTCGGATTGGGATCTTCTCGGTTGGTTTGCATCTTCCAAGCAAAATTTCTTTCACCATCAAGGATATATTCTTCTAGACCAAGGTCTGAAACATTCGTGCTCCATTTATACAGACACTGTGTCTATCTTATACGATGTGCAAGCAAAATGGCATGGTGTCCATTAAGATAGCGGCAACAAATAGCTCGATTTGGATATCGGCCAAAAAGACTGAAAAAATACTATTGGTACTTTTTCGTTGTATCCAGTTGCTCGGATATGCTTCTTCCTATAAAATGGAAAAGAAGACGAAGAGGAGGGTGGCTGGTATACAATATATATTTCTATATCCTCTATGATGATACCAGGACTTCTGTAGGCACTTTGCACGAAGCTGCTGTTTGGTGTGGCACTGCTGGTGGCTATATTGTGCGAAACTTTGTGCAAATTAAGTGCAGGAATAAAGTGGCTCGATTTAGTTTCTCCGAAAGAGCATTCTTATTGAATGTGAATGTGTACTGTTTTTTTTTTGTTTAGGGTGAAGAGAGGGAGAAGGAGGTTTGTGGGCAAGTGTGCGAGAAGTTAGAAGCCTTGTTGAACATTTTCGGGCACATTATCTTCCTTGGTAGACCATAAATAAAGGATCTCTCACAGAAAATACCGTGCGTGGGGTTTTATTTCTTTTTTAGTTTGTTGGTCTGTGGCTTGAATGTCGGTGGTAGAGGGGAAGGTATCCTGTGTCTTTTCCTTTTATTTTTATATTTATATAATTTCAATTTCTCTTTTTGTCTTTATGCAATCGATGAACAAATTTTTATAAGGACACGCTCCGATTGTGATTGAACTTAGATATTGGGGGTGGGTACTTGATTTTTGTGTGTGCAAAAAATTAGGTCAATTTAAAATCAAAACTATTTTTAAGAAGGTGGGGGGGAGTCAATAGAACAATATAAGAAAAAAAGAGGGAGTTAAAAAAGTTTCAAAAGAGATAACACAAAGAAGGACACTTTTAACAAGTTGTGGGTACGAACTTAGCCTTGCTTACGATAAATTTACCCGTTTTTAAAGTTTATAAAAAAAACATATAAAACAAATTATTAAAAAAAACTTTTTTGCTCCCTCTTGTTTATTAAATTGAATGACTTTCATTCATTCATGTTGATCTCCGATTAAAGTTCTCTCAGAAACGAATGAATTTCAAATAAAGGGGAGGATTTTTTTTTCTCGCACATTTAAGTGATTGAATCCGTCATATTCATGTATTTTATTAATTTGAAATTTCTCAGAAATGGAATAAAAGTGTCAATTTTTAGCCTTTAAGTCCTGCGATCCTCCAAGCTTCGAATATAAAAAAGCATCATGTATAGACGTTGAAAATGTGATGTCACCTGCTGGCATGTTTATCTGGTCATTGAGTATTATTCAATTTGGCGCTATGACAAGTCAACCAGCGTTTGCGAGATTTAAATTCAACCTTTAGTGACTTTTTAAAAGAAAAAAAAAAATTAAATTGAATTTTATAGATGCATAAAATATGTACATATACTCTTTATGCATACAATTTTGAAACCAATAAGTACTTTTTACATCTTTAAAAATGGCAGTCACAAATGCATTTCAAATATAAGGAAATATTATCTATACTAATATTATAAAGCTTAATAGTTTGTTTGCTCGTATGCTTGTTTGTTTGTTTGACCAAGTTAATCTCAGGAACTACTGGTCCGATTTCAAAAATCCTGTCAGTGTTAGATAGCCCATTTATGGAGAAAGGCTAAAATCTGTATAACTTCACGCTTAGACTAATGCTAGCCGGACAAAACACGTGAGTAGGGGAACACCCCAGGGTGGTGTTCTTTCGCCTCTTCTATGGCTTCTGGTCATGGATACAATTCTGGTTAAATTAGAAAGATTGTGGAGTGAAGGCGGTAGCCTATGCGAATGATTTGGTGCTATTGGTGTCAGGAAAGTACACCTCTGTGATTAGTGAAGAAAGTTAGCAGCTGGGCCACGAGTTTTGGACTAGGAGTTAACCAAAGTAAAACTGCACTGTTGCTTTTTACCACCAAAACTAAAGTACCGCCCTTCACGCTACCTCGACTCAACGGTCAAATCCTATCATTGTCTTCAAGTGCAAAATATTTGGGAGTTATACTCGACCCTAAACTAAACTGGAAACTAAATATTGAAGTACGGGTTAAGAAGGCCTGTGTTGCCTTCTACGCCTGCTGCAAAACTTTTGGCAAAAAGTGGGGACTTCAGTCGAAGATGATTTTATGGACGTACACAGCCATAGTACGGCTAATCTTAACGTATGGGTCGATTGTATGGTGGCCTGCTTTTAGCAAAGCCTATAATATTGATAAGCTAAAGAAGGTTCAGAAAACAGCTTACGTGGGCCATGCGTACTTGCCCAGCGGACGCCTTAAATGTTATTTTGGATTTTCTACCAATCGACCTTTTTATTAAATACATAGTTTTCTGCAGCGCTATTAGGCTGAAGGAATCAAACAGCTGGTTGTCAAAACCTTATGGTCACAGCAACTCAACGAAATTGATTCCATCAGATATTATCTCGGTAGACACTGACTACTGCACTCCTACTTTGAGCCTTAGTAAGAGTTTTAAGGTTATTTTCCCATCCAGAGAAAATTGGGAGGATGACATCGTGTCGATAGGTTTCGACACAACCATCTTTACTGACAGCTCAAAGATGGAGTGCGGAGTTGGTTCTGGGATCTTTTCTGAGTCCCTAAATGTAGCCAAATCCTTTGGGCTTCCTGACTTCTAGCGTTTTTCAGGCTGAACTACTGGCAGTAAGGGAGGCATGTACTTAAACAAAGCCCAAACCAAAACCGAAATGCGGCTATCTTCACAGACAGTCAGGCAGCTGTCAAAGCCATTTACTTGGCCACATCCTCATCTAAATTGGTCCAGCAATGTCGGGATGAGCTTGCGAGCCTGAATATTAACCTCGGTGTCACCCTGATCTGGGTTCCGGGCCATAGTGGTATCGTGGGAAATGAACGGGCTGACAAGCTAGCCGGGCAAGGATCAGCCCTTCATAGTTCAATTGCGGAAATGGTTAACATTCCTCTTGGTGCTATGAGGGGTAAAATCTTTTCAATCTACCAAACTGACTCAAACCCAAGGTGGAGCAATTTACTCAACTGCATTATATCTAGGAAGATACGGCCCACCTATAATAAAACCCGTACAAACGATCTTCTATGCTGGCCAAGGCAAGACAAAGACAGGGTTGTTGCGGTTTGTACCGTTCATTGGCCTATAGGAGTTCATGCGGAGAAGTTGGTTATCTCCTACAACACCTTTTGCCGTACTTGTAGTGAGCGAAGAGAAAGTGAAACGATAATCCATTTCCTCTGCAAATGTCCTGCTCTGGCAAACACTAGAATGAAATACTTTATAAAAGCATTCTTTCACCAGCTTGATGAGCTATGTGAGACAAAGATTAGAGACCTAATCTTTTTTCTCAATGCGACAGAATGGTTTTAACATAAGTTTTTGGTGTCAAAACGGCGCACTACAGCGCTAATTGGATCTCAGGCTAGGTTGCCTTGAGATCGCCATTTCTACCTACCCTAATACTAGACGATCACCAATAAAGATTGTTTCGTAATCTGGTTGTTTGCTCCAATGTTTGTTTGTTTGAGCAAGTTAATATCAGGAACTACTGGTCCGATTTCAAAAATTCTGTCAGTGTTAGATAGACCATTTATTGAGAAAAGCTTTAATCTATATAACTTCATGCTAAGCCTAATACTACCTGAGCACCAATAAAGAATGTGAGATCTGAGAATTAGTTCCCTTCTAAAAGCTTTCACAATTACGAATAAAGAATAGTTACTATAGTTCTAAAAACAGTTTGAATATGTCTACCTTTTGAAGTTGGTTCACTATAAGCTTGTTTATGCTAAACAATTTGTTCTAAAATAAAGCATGCGAGCAACACCGCAGGACGCAGCTAGTTAAAAGCAATTAGTTTTAATATATTTGTATTCATGGAAAATTATACGATCCTTGCCACATTAAATTAAAGAAAAAACGATGCATTTTTAATTTAAAATAAATCACGCAACTTAAATGCACACATGAAGAAAAAAAAATCATGAAAAACCCGACAAATTTCCTCAATTCCATTTTCTCAGTTTTCATGACCGCACACCACAACTCCAAGGCCCAACTCGTTTCATGAACCTTTCGCTTTAAAATGAACAAACCTAAAGCAAGAACAAAAAAAAATATTGCATTCCCTAAAGAATTCAGCGGGAACGTTAAGTGCTTAGTATTATACTGCCATGCCCCATCACTTTGATAAGGATCTCTGGCCTCGAAGGACTCAGTGTGCCGAAATATGTGTGTTGAATGTAGCTGTGAGGTTTTTCAAGTCGAAGAATGTTTGTATTCTTTTTTTTTTTAACTAAAGTAAAATGAAAGAAAACGAAGAAAAAAAAAGGCAAAACAACACCCCACCAGAACGCCAGTAGAAGCAGCGGTACCGGTGCCGGTGCCGAGACTATTCCAAATTTTGCAGGAGGTAGATGTGCGCCACCATGACTGTCTCAAAAAGGAAGAGGATTCCCCTTCAATCCTTCAGTATGTATTTGAGTATGTTCAAGGTACAACCCATACGCTATACGGTTCTACCCCACTTTTATATTTATTACATGTATAAATTCCGAAAAACGTGTATATCAGCGAAAGTAGATTGAAGTATAAATATTTAATTGTTCAGAGTTCAGTATGCGAATTCTACGACCGATGATGCTGACTACGAGTGCTAGATACACGAACAAGTGGATTAATAGGACAAAAGCAAGAACTCAAGGAGGCGAAAGAGCCAGAGTAGTCGAAACGGAACTGAACTGAACTGAAGGAATCCAACTTGTATACTGTATTCCGTATACGTGCAGCTGTACATATACGTATCTTATCTATATCCGGATCCAGAAACAAATTAAGATGTTCTCTTCCAGGACGATTCATGTAATTTTCCAACATGGCAGTTATTCGGACGTAAAGATAAAGATTGTAGATAAAAAGATATAAGATGCAGATTGAATGTAGATATTTTCTGTTCGGATAAAGGGTTCGGTGTGATGGGAAAGGAGTTATAGATAAGTGCCAGGATTGAAGTTGTTATGGCAGCAGAAATCAATCCATGAGACGAGTCCTGTATACTATGTATGATGCTACTTAATAATTTACCGCACGAGAATTGTCGGGGTTGAATTGATCTTTTATGTCATTTTTAGTTTTCGGTTCTTCAAAGTAACGAATTATGCTAATTATATCCATACATAATACATTTTTGATCCTTTGAAAAATAGAGTACAGGAATTCGATAAAGCTGGGATTAATATGATGCACGTGTAAAAAGTAAAAGATGTGTTTTGAAAACATTTGTTCAATCTTAATTTACAAAGGATTATTAAAGCTTTATGAACTATGAAAAACAGGAGCAAATGATTCTAGATCCTTTAACACATCCTCATTATTTTTAAAAATATAACTAAGGGTAACAGTGTAATAGATCCTGAACCTTATTTTTTTCATCTAGTTTCTAGGGTTTAAGTCAGTAAAAGTATTTGAAAACCCATAAGCACAATCCAACCCCAATAGACCTTCTAGTGAATTTTAATTTAAAATTCATACTTCACTTAATTAGGAAGGTGCCTTACCTACCTCTGATGTTTCATTATTATAATTATTATTATTTTTTAAACTCTCGATTAGGCATAATTTAAATATTAATGTCACTATATGTGTTCATTTAATTCCCTTTTTCTATTCGAAAATATATTCACACTGTCGAAAATACAAAATGTGTACAAACCTGACAATCTAAATATGTACATACATCCTTGAACAAAAATACTTATGCTCTTATACAAACTACGTGGCATAAGGGGAAATAAATCCAACCACAACCATCCGAAGCCGAACCGTCAACATGTAGTCTTAATAAATGGTTTTCTGGTAAGCACAAAGCCAAACCTTAAACCCGTTTTTTGGCTCAAAGCTCGTATAATATACACACGTTCGTATAGAATATACGAATATGAGCATAAGTATCGTAATTTATTCATAACTTTCTAATCATTGGCTCGAAAATGGGGTGCCCCAACCAGCACCAGGAATATCAGAGCTACAGAGGAGCACATTGTGCGTCTGAACAGACGTTTTTGCCATATAATAATTCATATAGGAAATATACACGATGAATATAGAACTATAAATGAATTAAATTAATAAATGGTCGAGGGGACTTGGAATAAGATTATAAATGATAGGTTTATTCCAAAAATGAAATAAATTTGACAGTTGGGGCCGCAAAAATAGACAAATAATATCTTCTCTTATATTTTATTGTTGATGCCAAAAATGGTTTAGAAATAATCTCATACTCATATGAGTATGAATATGTTCGTTTATGTTCATTTTAATCTCAAAAACACTAAAGTTCATATATAATATGTATTTCTATATATTATACATTTGTATGTCTATGTCAATATATAGAAAGTTGTGATTGCGGCTTGAATCCTAACCTCTGAGAGTCAGAGTTACCATATAAATATTTATCCAAGATTTTTTAAAGATTTATTTTCCCAGGAAGATGGTAGTTTCTTTTCAAACTTTTAATATAGGGTGCTTTTTAGCTGCACACAGAAGTCAAGATGGTGAATGTCTATTTTTTGACAGTTGAGAATGTCAAATTGTGTTGACATTTTTGTTCAAGAAGTTTTGGCAATTCATAATGAATCGTTGAAAGTCAGAACAACACTGAAAAGTGTTTATAGACCACTTCTTCTATTTCATATTGTTTGTTGATGAAGCTTATTACTGCTTTAAGGGCCTCGTCAATTACCAAAATTCCGTACATACTTAAACTTTTACCGAATCTGGTCCTTATTTCTGTCAAAATATGGAAGCTACTTCCATGAAATTAACTACCAGATTAACAAAGTAAAAATGCATTCTTATAATACGAGGTGTGTTCAAAAAGTACCCGGAATTTATAAATTTCGCGGGTCTGGAGAGTCCGAAGGTAATTTTTTTTAATTATTCGTATGCCCCTAAAGTATGATGCAATTTTCAGCTATATTCACTGTTTACTTTGTCTGTGGTAGTTTCTAAGGCTCGACGTGTTTTTATGAGCTCGGCGATTTTTGCAAAATTAATTCCAAAACTGCTGAGTTTTTACCTTAAAACAATCGGATGAACATTTCCCAGGAGCTGTTAAATGACGTCAACAACGATCCAAGTTTGCTTGAAAGGGTCATAATTGGTGATGAAACATTGGTGTACGGTTATAATGTCGAAACGAAAGCACCATCGTCCACTTGGAAGCATCCAACGTAACTTTGATCAAATGTGAAAGTTTTGCTAACTGTTTTCTTCGATTAAAATGGCATAGTGCATCAAGACTTCTTTCCAAAAGGTCGTACGGTTAATAAGGAGTATTACTCTGAAGTTTTGCGACGTATGCGTGAAGCAATCCGAAATTCATGGCTTTTGCACCACGAAAACGCACCTGCTCACTCGTCGTTGCTTGTTCGTAATTTGTTGGCCAAAAACAATACCGCAGTCATGACCCCAACCTCCATATTCACCAAATATTGCTCCATGTGACTTTTTCGAAAGTTGAAGAGACCCATAAAGGGCATCGTTTTTCTTCGATTGAAGAAATTTTCGTTGGTTTTCGTCGTGAATAATACATTTTATGAGAACTAAAAAGTCAAATGTTTGACTCCCACGAAATCTCATTTTTGAACCAAATCGCTGAGAATGCTCAAGGACATATCAAAAAGTGGATATCAAGAGTGCTTCGAAGATTGGAAAAAACGTTGGCATATCTGGGGGGACTACTTTGAAGGGGACCACATTGATGTAAACGAATACAAAATATTTTTTTTTCGAAAAAACGAAAATTCCACGTACTTTTTCAACACACCTTTGTTGTGTCAGTATTTAAAGTTATCAACCGTTTAAAACAACACCCGAAAAAGTTGTCATTTATATTCTCAATCCTTCAGCAATATCAAGTTGGGGAAAACCAAAAATTTACAGAAGGTTAATTTTTTAGTTTTTACGTACAAAACACGGATTGAAATGGATGACAAAATTGTAGTTACTTGAACACGCAAAATACATAATTTTGAAAGATGTCATGTTATCTTCAAATCGAATTCACTTTCTATTCATCGACCTCAAGGCGGAGTATGACAGTATCTATAGAGAAAAGCATCCCTGTCAAATTTGTTCCTTAAAGTTTCGAAAAGTTCTCACAGATGTTTTTGATTTCAAAAAAGGTTTTTAAGATAAGGGAATGCATCCCCATTCAACGCTTTCAACATTGTTCTGGAAGGAATTTTTCAAAACTCTATCGTCAACACTAGAGGCACAATGTCCATCCAATTACTCGGATACAAAGATGATATTGACATAAATATAAAATAAAAGTGTGATGTCATTGATACATCTTTGAGCGTTCCGACAGAATCAGAGGAGATGGGCAGTGATCTGATAGCAAGTCTGACTCAGGCAATACCGTGCTCCGGTACAGAACGGCCCCAAAAATTGAGGTTATCAAGACACTTTTGCAGGGTGACTTCGACAAAATTCAGCAATATTGCGATGACTGGAAGTTGAAAATCAACTTTCAGAAATGCGAAGCTTATCTGTTCAGGACTCTGCTGTATGGAGCCTCAAGGGATAAAAGAAAGAACTGGAAAAATCTAGTGATCGTTGGACCAAATCGACAGCCACTGGCGTAGAAAAGTGTAGTAAAGTACCTTATCATCTGGTTGGATCAGTACTTGTATTTCGATAGATATACATATGAGTGCTGCTCTGGCCAGAGCTAGGAAAGTTTTTACAATGACAAAACGGTTGTTTTTTAGCAGCCGTCTTGACAGTAGGGTGAAGGTGATTTGCTACATGGCCCTTATCCGGCCGATGATTGCCTATGGGTGCCCGGTATGCTTCAACTTTGCCCCATCTTAAATGGAAAAGACTCGGGTGCTTGAAAGACAATTTCTGCGACGTTGCCTTGGACTACACAGAACACCAAAGTCGAAGTACGAACATTACTATTCTAACGAAGTTATATACAACAGATCCAACATGAAGCTTGGTAGGGTCACATTGCGAGAGCGATGTCGACGACTAACACCTTAATTTTTGGGGCTTACTACCCTAACAATGAGTACTACGAAAGTGCACGTTTAAGTGGAAACACTTCTAAAGCTTTTCTCTATTTAGACAATCGAGGGCTGATACAGGTTCCGCTATCTACCACGTCGTAAAACTTTAGATAGGCGACTCCTTTACAGTCGAGACGTCCTCGCAGTGGACGGAGCCGAGCGCCTTCGGCTCAGTAGGACTGTTTCCGATATGGACCGCAGAGACAGGGTGAGGCAGGACAACCAGTTTTGGTAGCTTCAAATTGAGAATGTCATTTAACGTTGTCTAGGGCGTTTGGTCTTAGCCGGCTTATAAAGGTTTAGGGATTAGGTTAGGGGTCAGGGTGGCACCAAAAAAAATGATAAAAAAAATACAAACAAAACAAAAAAGAGCAAGAGTTACCATGAGCAGCCATTACTTTAATGAAGCTGAGGCATTTGTCTTAGACAATACCAGCGCTGAAATTAAATGGATAATAACTTTTGTAAATTTTAAAGTCTTTTTAGGCACTCATTATCACGACTTTTATTCATGGCATTAAGGCTTTAAAATTTTAATTGTTATTTAAGGCCCAGGTCAGTCGCGGACTGTAGCTCTACCTTTAGTAAGTAATTTTAACTGTATGTCTTATAATAAACTGCATATGGCAACCATAACCGGAATTTTTCGCTAACACATTTTAAGATCCTTTTTCCTCTTTGCATTATGCTTAGAGTCTAAAAGACTTCATGAAAAACACAAAATATAAACTTGTAGAAAAGATATCAGATGGCAAAGTATATTTTCCCATGTTTGAGTAATGTTACGTTCCGTCTGTTTACGAATACTCTTTCTCATATATACATGTGTACGTATATATGAAGAACCAAGGTGAGACAGTAAACTTCTTGACTTTGAATGATGAATGGCGCCAATGCCACCCTCTCAAATGAATCACACATTGTACTCGTACGTCGCTCTTCCTCGTCATACACATAACATACATACTTCTACTCGTATAGGTAGAAATAAGGTACACCTTAACATACATATGTATATGTATCTGCATATAAACGAATGTTGATATAGCTTACCCTCCTATTATGTTTAGTGCTTCGTGAAAGTTAAGTGAATGAATGAACACATCCGGAATTGAATTATTCAAATGTTAGCTTTGTCCTGTTTTGCCCTCACACTTCCTTCCAGGATACGACCTTAATTCACTTTTTATTACATCATTACTACTTATGTGAAAGTGTGGATGCGAATGAGCGATATGGATGGCATGGCTGGCGTGTAGAGTATAGGGCCGTCGATGTCGAAACGCCGAATACTGTACATCGAACGCCGAGTGCTGAACGCCAAACGCCAAAGCGCCACCGTATCCATTAAATGAAAATTATAAGACCAAAGGAGTCGAGTCAAAAAGCTGTTATGAAACGACGAAACGAACATAATGGATAATATGGAGACGAAAAGGTGGGGCTTGAGGGCTACTCTACTACAAGCTAAAGCAAAGTCGAAAGCATCATCATTGATGATGGGAAAAATTTATTTGCTTCTTTTTTTTTTACTTCTGTTGTTCCGAAACAGCCCTCCTTTATTTCGATACATTTTTTGGCCATAATGGAAAGTTGCCGCTTTTAGAGAAGACCGAACACGTAAACAGTTTTTTTTTTTTCGTGTCGTTTTGGAAAAACTTCTTAATGGGACTGTTAGCTGTTGGCTCTGACAAAGTCCGGGAACAAAAGGCAAAGGAAAAGGAAGACTTCTCCTCGCAGAGGTAAAAGCTAAAAAAGGCAACCCTATTCTATGGATTGCTTCCGAAGAATTTTACCGCAGAAATGATGAGGGTTTCATCGGTTTTCGTGGCTTTGTGCTATCTCGGCTTTCTTATTTTGAAGCTATTATAGTGAAAACGAAAAGTCGGTTTTTTGGTAAATGAGCTTGGTTGGTATAACGGAAAGGTACCTGGTGTATACTTCTACATGTATTTAAAAGAACCTGTGGTGCTCAGATAAATTAACAATCTTTGGTACACATTATAGTATACGATATGTGTTGGTATTTTAAAAGCCTTATAAGAAATGTTTTATTTGGTTCTTATTGTACACGAGTAAAACATAAATAATTTAGGTTCGAAGGTAAAAGCTATAACATACTTACCTTTGAAAAACCCAACAAAACATAAAGACTTGAAGTAATTTAAGCTTCGGTTTTAACGTTTTTAATTAAAAAAACCTCAGCACATTTCAAAAAATTAGTTTTTGCAAAAAGTTAAATTGACTTTTCTCAAAATAGTTCAGGAAATGATGGTACATAAGGAATTTGAGAAGCTTTCCATAGAAAAGAACACCGTGTTACAAACTTACAATTTCCTAATTTTTTTAATTTTTTTCAAACGAATCTGCAATTATTTGGAATTTCACTAACCACTAACCCTTTCCTGTACTTCACGCCAGACTGTGTAAGACCCTTCTTTTCCAATCAAGATCCTGTGCAAATAATTCGAATATCAAAAGTATCCTTTTCGCATCGTATCTTGATGAATTTAGGGTATATTCTGGAAATGTTTACACCTCGTTCTTATAAAAACAAACTCTCATTCCCTAAATGAGGGTAAATCCATCAATTTATGAAATCCTTTTCATGGTAAAGAGAAAATCAAACCAGAATTGAAGGCCAAAACAGAGTCCTTGACCTCAAACCATCCAACGCGATAGCCGATAACATCAAAGGAGAGGAATTGTGCTCATCAAGGTGGAAGAGGTCGTCCAGAAAAGTGTTTTTTAAATGCAAACATTTACCCAACTTGGCCCCATGTGCGATTGACTTTGAAGCTATCGACTTTAGGCAATCATTCTAATGACTATCTAGAGGATTATCTTATGTTGTTGTAGTTGTGACCCACAAAATAAAGGGATAGGGACTTACTTCCGGGGTTGGTGTCTAGATATTGAGATTACACCTTGTTATGTGTGATATTACCAACATTAATCTCCTTCATTCCAAACGATTTTCATCCGACTTCATGTTCTCGGGACATTTGTTCCTGCAAACGCTTCATTGACCTTTCCAATCCCGCTCATCCACTCTGTGGTTGAAAAATTATTAATTACCTTATTTTATGTGGAAACGTTTTGTTTCACGTATTATGACGTCTTTGGGGACTGAATTCCCATACGACGATACATGAACATGACACGATTCGGTCAGGAGAGATTTTTCATGACGTCTCAGCATTGTTTTTCATGCTTTGAAGGGCGGATTAATGAATGAATTTGAAATTTTAAGTAATTGGACAAAAATAAAAATGGCGCCCAATTAGAGGGCCACAACTCATAACTCACAAATCTCGAGTCACGTTAACTGTGTGAAAATTAAATCAAGCATGCAATCACATAAAAAATACATAGCACGAGAATTCTTTCCCTTTCTGTTTCTGTTTCTGGGTGGAAACGTTAAATGAGAGACATTTCAAGTGTAATTTGGTGTTTAGTGGTCGTTAACGATAATAACATAGTTAAAAGGGTGTTACTTGCTGTGGAAAAATAATGGCTCAAAGTAAAAGCGTATGAAGTTTTGATTAATCTTAAAATTGGATATAAATACGTATTTTATTTATTTCATTTTTGTTTGTATTCAGTTTCAATGTGTATGTATTTTTTAAAGATATATGAATGTAAATAAATGGGAAATTATTGACAAAAGAAAATTCTCTCCCTATCAAGAAAATGCTTATTAAAATTTGCATGAAAATAGCCCCAATTTAATGTCGTTTATTTATTCATGAAACACAGATCCGATTTGGGTCACTTTGGGGAAAATACTCTCAATAAGCCGATTGTCTTAGCATAACAGTTGCCAGTTGGACTCTGCTCTGATGGAGGGCTGGAGCTGGACATGCCATGCGTTTTTCTCGGACAACGAACGAACGTAAGCAATTTTCTTGGAATAGCTGTTCTTAGAAGTTTGGGATTTCCACTGCCGAACCGATTCCTCCGACTGCTGCCAAAAGGAGTTTGGGGATGGAGGGAGAGACTGAAAGCCTTTTGTGAATATGAATACCACCTACTCATATCCTTGTACATATGTATATGGTTTTGGGAAAAGTACTTGATTTCAGTTGTTTGTTTTTTCTTTGTAACTCTTATGCTGTGTCTTTGGAATTGGTAGGTAGAAATCTCAGTGATAAGGGGATAATGGTTGTCAGTTAGTATAACACAATAGTTCCCTAAGGGAAAACATCATGTTTGGATGTTTTGGTTAAAATAGGATATCTTCTTTTGTATGAGGGTTTTCCCCCATCTAAAGGATATGCTTAGCTTATGTATGGTAGATGTTGGACTGTTTATGTAATTGAGTTGTGAATAATTTGCGATAAATAAATGTTCGGCTTAGCAATCGTTTTGAGAAAGAGAAAGGGAATTATACCATCAGGATAGTATTTCAAAAGGGAATTTGTCGATATTGGATAAAGTGTATTTGAACATACGAGTATTTATTTTACCAAAATTGCAGTTGAATTATAGATTTAGTACGATTGTAAAGTGTATTTAGAATAGTACAAGATTAAAAAAAGGCATTTAGCATTGCATATGTACATGTACAATATTTTTTGGCATTTACTTTGTGAGGTTGTCAATTTTTTGTGGCTTATTGTTGAAATCTTACATTCGAACGTCCGTAAGTTTGGGATAATTTTGAACTCGAACATAAAAATAGCATTGAATAATGAATGTTTAGCCTTAAGAAAGGTTAAATCAAAATAAATCATTTGTTGCTTTGTTTTGTAATCTTATTAAATAAAAAAGTCACCAAATTTAGAAATGCTGGGTTTAACACAATGTTTTCTTCTCATGATAAAATTATCGAATTTATTGTAACTTAAAGTAACGTGTAAGGAATGATGTTGATTGAAAAAATTAGTAGACGGTTTTTTACAAATCAAAAACTTTCAGAAACTTTTTTTCAATTGGAATACTTGGACAAAAAAGTAATGATTTGATGATAAAACGTCACATAAAAGTGGGTTTTGAATTGGCACTCTTCAACATACTCCATTTATGGCCAGTTAACCATCAGTAAAGCATTCATACAAAATTTCGAACTCGAGACTTCAATCGAACATGACATTATGACCCAACTTGAAGCGCGAAACTGGAGACATCTAGCTAGGGACTGAGCTAGATGGAGAAGTTGTTGGGTGAGGCCCAACAAGTTAAAATTTGAAATTTAAAAATTTAAGCAGATCCGTGTTAAGCTTTTTTTCTAATTTATTTAAGACCGGAAATATCGTAGGTTCACGACGTTTTTTTCGTAGTCCATAGCTCAAGAACCAGGAGGGCTATCGACTTCAAATAAACTTTTTATACAGATAATAGTACAAAAAGATACAGAAAGAGCTCCCAGGAAAATTGTTTGGGTAGTTTTTTTTACCATAGCATTTTAAAAAATAGATAGCCATTTTAGTTAACCCTAAATATCTCACGAACCAATGACACTATATTGTACCATGATACCAAAACCAGTACATTTGTTTGAACAAATCCAATAGAATGGAAAAATAATTTTGTCACTTTGAACATTTTATGAATTCAAAATGATTTGATCTCCAAAACAATTTTTTTGAACGAAAATAATATTTTTAACATCTGGTAAAGTTTTGAGAAAAAAACGTATTGACAGTTTTTTTACAAAAAATAAAAACCTCAACAAAAACTCAAAAGTTGGTAAACATTGATTATCGACTCAAATATCTTTTCGAAACATTGAGATTTTGACTTTGAACTGCTTTTATCTATTAGAAAATTTTGTTTTCAACATTTAGTAAAATTTTGAGAAAAATCAAACAATTTTTTTTACAAAAAATAAAAACTTAAAAGCAAATTAATAAAATTTGGTAAAAAATAAATTTCGACTCAAATATCTTTTCAAAACTTTGAGATTATGGCTTCCAACTAATTTTAACTTAAGGTAGGTAGGTAGAAATGGCGATCTCAAGGCAACCTAGCCTGAGATCCCATTAGCGAAAGATTTATAGATAAGCTTCGTAGCGATTATGTTAGAGCCATTTTGTCGCATTGAGAAAAAAGATTAGGTCTTTAATCTTTGTCTCACATAGCTCATCAAGTTCGTAAAAGAATGCTTTTCCAAAGTATTTCATTCTAGTGTTTGCCAAAGCAGGACATTTGTAGAAGAAATGGATTATCGTTTTACTTTCTCTTTGGTCACTACAACTACGGCAAAAGGTGTTCTAGGAGATACCCAACTTCTCCGCATGAACTCCTATAGGCCAATTTCCGGTACAAACCGCAACAATCCTGGCTATGTCTTGCCTTGGCCTGCATAGAAGATCGTTTGTACGGGTTTTATAATTGGTGAAGCATATCTTCCTAGATATAATGCAGTTGGGTAAATTGGTCCACCTTCAGTTTGATTCAGTTTGGTAGACAGAAAAGATGTTACCCTTCTAAGCACCAAGAGAAATGTTAACCATTTCCGCAAGTGCGCTATGAAGGGCCGATCCTTGCTGGCTAGCTCGTCAGCCCGTTCATTTCCCACGATACCACTATGGCCCGGAACCCAGATCAGGGTGACACCGAGGTTAATATTCAGGCTCGCAAGCTCATCCCGACATTGCTGGACCAATTTAGATGAGGATGTGGCCGAGTTAATGGCTTTGACAGCTGCCTGACTGTCTGTGAAGATAGCCGCATTTCGGTTTTGGTTTTGGCTTTGTTTAAGTATCTTACATGATTCCCTTATTGCCAGCAGTTCAGCCTGAAAAACGCTGGCAATGTCAGGAAGCCTAAAGGATTTAGCTACATTTAGGGACTCAGAAAAGATCCCAGAACCAACTCCGCACTCCATCTTTGAGCCGTCAGTAAAGATGGTTGTGTCGAAACCTATCGACACGATGTCATCCTCCCAATCTTCTCTGGATGGGAAAATAATCTTAAAACCCTTACTAAGGCTCAAAGTAGAAGTGCAGTAGTCAGTGTGTACCGAGATAATATCTGAGGGAATCAATTTCGTTGTGTTGCTGTGGCCATAAGGTTTTGACAACCAGCTGTTTGATTCCTTCAGCGTAATAGCGTTGCAAAAAACTATGTATTTAATAATAAGGTCGATTGGTAGAAGATCCAAAATAAAATTTAAGGCGTCCGTTGGCCAAGTACGGTGCCCACGAAAGCTGTTCTCTGAACCTTCTTTATCTTATCAATATTATAGGCTTTGCTAAGAGCAGGCCATACAATCGAACCATATGTAAAGATTGGACATACTACGGCTGTGTACGTCCATAAAATCATCTTCGACTGAAGTCCCCACTTTTTGCCGAAAGTTTTGCTGCAGGCGTAGAAGGCAACACATGCCTTCTTAACCCGTACTTCAATATTAAGTTTCCAGTTTAGTTTAGGGTCGAGTATAACTCCCAAATATTTTGCATTGGAAGACAATGATAGGATTTGACCATTGAGTCAAGGTAGCGTGAAGGGCGGTACTTTAGTTTTGGTGGTAAAGAGCAGCAGTTCAGTTTTACTTTGGTTAACTCCTAGTCCACAACTCGTGGTCCAGCTGCTACCTTTCTTCAAAGCTGACTGCGTGATTTCACTAATCACAGAGGTGTACTTTCCTGACACCAATAGCACCAAATCCTCCACATAGGCTACCGCCTTCACTCCACATCTCACTAATTTAACAAGAATTGTATCCATGACCAGAAGCCATAGAAGAGGCGAAAGGACACCAGCCTGGGGTGTTTCCCAACTCACTTGTTTTTTTGCGATTGTATTGCCTAGAGTGGCTCGAATCTTCCTACCACTGAGCATGGAAGTAATCCATTTTCGAATGAAGTCTTCTACACCGAACTTAACGAGCGATTCTTCTATGGATTCGGTAAGGACGTTGTTAAAAGCACCTTCTATGTCTATAAAGGTGGGAAGAGTCTAGGAAGGTGGCAAGAGTGGATAAAGGATTGTTTGTTCTACAGTACACACTATATCATGGAGTGCAGTTTCCGTAGATTTGCCCTTAAGATAAGCATTCTGAGAGCTTTCGAGAGGTTGTCCAACCAGGATTTCTATAATATGGTAATCAAGAATGCGCTCCAAGGTTTTAAGCACAAAAGATGTTAAGCTCCCACTTTCGGGATACATTTTTGTTTTCAATATTCTGAAAAAAATTTAGAAAAATCGAATTGACCGTTTTTTTTACAAAAAAAAACCTAAAGAAAAAAATTAATAGAAGTTGGTAAAAATTGATTTTCGACTCAAATATCTGTTCAAAAATTTGAAATTATGGCTTCCAATTAATTTTCACTAATAAGAAATATCATTTTCAAAATTCGGAAAAGTTTGGAGAAAAATCGAATTGACAGTTTTTTTCGCAAAAAATAAAAACCCAACAAAAAAAAAAACAATACTAAAACTTGGTAAAAAATTACTTACGACTCAAATAGCTTTAAAAATTAAAAATATTAATTAATAAAATATTGTCTTCGATATTCAGTAGTTTTTTTTTATAAAAATTCCAAAAGTCCGTTTTTTAATAAAAAATAACATCTACTAAAAATAGTACGCAAATTTGATAAAAATTGACGTTCGATTCTTGGTATCGTTCAAATTAATTTCATTCATGCAATTTTTGAAAATTTAAGAATCACTAAATTTGGTAAACATTTGTTTTCGACTAAAAATCTATTTAACGAAACTAGATTTGCAAACTAAACTCTTTCTTGATATGAAAAATATTGTTGGTAAATTAAAAATTTTTAAGAATAATTCAACTGAGAACTTTTTAACCAAAACACGAAATCCTACAAACTTTTAAGCAAGAAAAATCAACAGACGGGGTGGGAAGTTATCAGTGTGGGTCGCATCCCATTCTCATTTTTTTTTATTTTACTCGAAAACGGGTAAACGTTTTTATACGAAAAACAAATATGAAATGTATGTTTGAAGTCGAAATCTTCGCCAATTCTTAAGGACCTTTATAAGTAAACACACAGACATACCTCTTTAAAATTCTGATTCATTTTTAGGGAATCGAGATATGTAAATATTTTCAATTTGACAAATAGGAACAATTACAAGAACTTCCTATGGCAAGTTTAAAATCAATGCGAATAATCAAGTTTTGATTTGCAATACAAAAATTGAATTTCATTAACAACACTTTTCGAGATTAAAATTTGTACAGATTTCCATTTAAATAATTATCAAAACTCACCATGTGTCACCAGATTGGTCAAATATATCACAAACATAACCTTCCGGTTGGTGAAACGATGGGGAAAGATGTTCAATGCTATCAATATCAATTTTACCACCGTTAACAGAAACATTGCGACTACCTATTCCACTTCTGATTGATGCACATTAAAGTCACAATTTAATCATAAAATGCAAATATTAATTCCGGCGGCAGACAACTAGCGGTGGCGGAGGCGGCGCGGAAGGTGGTGGCTCGGCCGGCGTGCGTTGGCGGATATCACTTAATAACTTTTGAACTTCGGAATTGCTTTGCTTGTCGTCGCGTCGTCGTCTCGGTAGGTATAGCCACCGCGAATTCACTCGTTGTCGATGGCGTCCCTCCCTTCCTTATGGCACTTTAATATCTTTTGATTTATTAATACTCGCATCGATTTTCATTTATGAGTTATTCACTGCATCGACCGTCGCGCATTATTTCTTGATTCTTCACTTTTTTCTTTTATTCGTTTTATTAATTTTTTTAGTTTTATTTTTTAAATTGAAATTTTCAAAAATAAATCACACTCCTTGGACTCGTTTGATGTCGCGCTTGTGATGGGCGGGTTATTTTATTGTTGAATCTTTGTCTGGTTGGGTGAGTTGTTGACGATGTTGTGTCTCTAGTTGATTTTCGCCAAATGAAGCCTCCCTGCTCGTCACAGATTTGTGCTGGAGTAGTTGCTGCACCACCACACATTTCTGATTTCGGATGCTGGCTGATGGCTTGGTGGCTATCCTGTCAATGATCTCTGGTTGGCAGTTTTTTTTTATTATTCCACATTTGTTAAGGTTTTGTGTACAGAAACAAAAACGCCAACAAAAAAAAAACGTTTCCAAGTGATTTATGGATGAGAATGGCATCAACTTCCTGGATGACTTGCTAGCCGCGTCGTCATAGTTGGTCCTGTTGATGAAATTACGAAAAATACATTTTTTATTTATTTAAATTTATATAAGTTTTTTTTTTATTTTAATTTTGTTGCAAAAGTATAAAAACAATAAAGGGAACTTTAAACGAATGAAGGATGGATTAAAATCGGTGCATTCTATTTATATTATACACTGAACGAAAAAAACCTTTTTTATCCTTTTTTGCAAAAAATGTTTGTTCGGTCTTTCGTAGTTTTTTAGTGTGTGTTAAAGACTAGTGTCTGTACAAAATTTGAGAAAACACTTGTGTGTCTAAGTTCATACCAATGAGTTAGTAATTTTACGTTATATAATAACATATGTCCATTTGGTACGCCCCAAAATGATAGACAAATGTTCAAAACCTTCCTAAATTTTCCTCTTCTTTTGTTTAAAGCAGTGATAAATAAATTGATTATTTTGTAGTTAAAAGTGCTGAAGTGCTAGGATTGTTATTCACAGAAAAAAACTACCAAGACAAAAATCTAAAACATATGTTATTTGCAGAGATAGGATTTTACTAACTTTGACTTATTTTGCCTTTTTATTTTGCCTTTTTATACCATAATTCCCTTTTTTGCATTTCTTCGCCATTGTCGCCTCTTTTTCAATGAACGAAGGTACCTGTTAACGTCCGCAGTTCTGGAGAGAGTATTGCGACTTTTGTGGCTCGATGTGATTAAGAGAGAAAAGGTTTTGTTGTTCGAAACGGACGCTGCACCGTATATGAGGATCTTTGTATTTCTCTTCTACAAAACATAATATGCTTAGTACAATCTCTGTGGGGGTCCCATGGACGATTTGATGTGCAGGGAACGTACGTTTTGCCAATGCTTCTTCAGCAGCGAAACCAAGAAATTGATCGACAAATGGATGTTCTGGACCAACTCATCGGGCTTCATGTCAACGTGACCGACGGCGATAGACAGACACAAGACTTTCTTCATCTGGATTTTGATGGTGGCCTTGACTTTATCGATCTTGCCCATCATCGATTCCTGGTGAGACAAAAGACCAGGGAACTTACCAGCCTTGTTCAGACCGGGTCCCAACAGACGTGTGATCTGTTTGATCAGAGACTCGGAGGCCAAGAAAGCGTCGTATGACTTGGCTAGCTTCTTGACTAGTTTCTTGTTCTTGTTCAACTTCTTGAGAGCTTCAGCGTCCAACACACAAACCTTCATCTTTACACGGGGAATGTGATTCAATTTGACGGTGCCGGATTGTAGTTATTAAAACCGATTTGCAGTTCCACGGTTTCCAAGAACTTACGCTTCTTCTTCAATTAAGTTTCGAGGGTAGCATTGACTGCCTCTTACAGGGTATCACGTGATACCTTGGTTGCCATTTTAGCAGAGTCCGCACTGTTCTACGGCTATTTGACGAAAGAGGAAGAGTGGCAAAACTCTGCAAGAGTTGTACTCGAAAATGGTTTGTGCAAGCATATTACACTACTAAAAAGTTGACACCTTTGTGTAGAACTTGAAAAAAGTATTTCTGAAGATTCCATCTCGAATTGTTATTTTTAAGAATATGGAACCTAAATTGCCACTGCCACTTCAACCTCTAAGTTTGTTTGAAACTGAATTTGAAATCGTATTTTTGAATTTACATTTAAATTTTAAGTCGATGGGGTACTTGGTTAGAGGCAGCAACATATTATGCGGACTATTTTGCTCGGAAAAAAAAATCTTCGGCGCTCTCGAAGATGATGTAAAGTTTGTTGCATTTGCAAGAAAATTGATTAAAGATGAAGAACTGCAACCGCACACAGAACGAAAAAAAGTCATCCTATTGACTGTTTTGGTAGTCAATATGACTATTTGGTAGTCAATTTTCAGCCGATAACTGCGATAGTCAATAGAACAATTTTCGGTTGTCAATTTGGGATCCGAAATTTTTTACAATCCGGTAGTCAATATGAGAACTTTGGTTGAAGGAATTTGAAACTCCGGTTGTCACATTGACAACTTTGTTTGAAGGAATTTGAAACTCCGGTTGTCACATTGACTAAAATGACAACTGCGGTAATCAATATGACAACCTTGGTTTAAAGAAATTAAGACTACGGTTGTCGTATTGACTAATGTGGTAGTCAATACCACAACTGCGGTAGTCAATATGACAACTTTGATTGAAAATCGAAATCTAATATAACAATCCTCGATAGTCAATTTTGGTAGTCAATATGACAACCAAATTGTCATATTGACTACCAAAGTTGTTTTATTGACTACTTTTGTTGTCATATTGACTTACCGAAATTGACAATCGAAAATTGTTCTATTGACTGTCGAGTAGTCAACTTTTTAAAATAAGGTTGTCATATTGACTATTTTGGTAGTAAATTAGGCTAAATTTCTTTTGTTCAGCTGTCGTACATTTAAGTCAATTTTGGGTTTTTAGTCGATCCAAAAAAAACATATTTTCAAAGACCTACAAAAAACAGAACTTGGTCTAATAATATTTCAAGGAACATCAATTGGCGAAGTGCTGACATTGAAGAAAACTTAAATAAATCAAAAGGGTTCATTGCAGAGGAAGTCTTGAAGAAGCTAACTGCCGTTTTCAATGGAAACAAAGAGCTAAAATCGATTGAACAGATAAGTTCAGTAATAAACGGTGAGGTGGATTCAAAACTTCCAGGAAACATTGAAGTGAATAATGTTGAAAGTTTAAGATAGGCTCCACTCAATTCAGCTGAAGTTGAGAGATCATTTAGCTCCTTCACTGCCCTTCCAAGGGACAACTGAAAAAGATTGCTACCTGAGAACTTTAAAAAAACTCTTGTTAGTCCAATGCTTTTATAATGAAATGTATTTTTGTTTATTTTTCTATAAATGCCTTTCTTTTCCCTTTTTTAAATTTGTAGATCAACAAAACCCTAAATCTGGTTATAACTTATGCAGAATGCAAACACTTTTTTTAACCACAATATTGTGGCACATTTAGTTATTCAAAGGACCAAAAATACTAAACTAGGATCTTAAGCGTAGTCAATCTTTTTGTTTTTTACTTAAAATGATGCTAGAGTTTCGTTGACTATTCCGAGCAATACTCTTAGGAAGGTTTTCTGCTCCTGATTTGTTAAAAGTATTCTTTTACTTCTCCTTCAAACTTGTCTGATTTTTCTCTAACTTAATATTTTAGTATCGAGATGATTATGATTGAAAAAAATAATCTTCAAATCTGTTGAGGAAATCTTAAGTCCTTACAAAATTCAAAACCCATTGAAAAATTCGTTCCTGACTACGAAAGCAAATTTTTAAGAAACGAAATATTTTTTTTTTCAAATCACCATAAGACCTTTTTAAATAAATTTTCTTCTCGATAATTTTTTTCAGTGTAGGAAGAAAGCTATTACGAACTCTATTACAGGGCAAACTGGGTTTTGCAGTTTATAGGTAGACATATGTACGAGTATATATATATGTACTGAATCATTTAGGATGCGCGCGGATTTTATTTTATTTTGCACTCAACTGAAAGCGAAAAAATTGGTATCTTTTCCACCGACCCGGTGCGAAATAAATTATGAAAAATCATCATCATCATCATCAACGAAGAGGAGAAGGGGAAGTTGATGCAGAGGTAAAGCTGCTGGATTTTGGAAAAAAAAGGAAGAAAATGACAGTAAAAAGAGAGGTTAACAGTATCTGTCATTGTGAGTTTCGTTTTTTCTCTTCTCCTTTTTTTTAATAAATTATTTGTAATCCTCTGCATCTTTTAGGTTTCGTTTTTTTTTTTTAAGAATTTATTTTATGGGTGAAATCATCCATGCACTTTTTGGGATGGGGTGGGTAAGGCAGAGGTGGATGGAGATGGGGATGGGGGAAAAAATCCTGATGATGGTAAATCAAATTTTCATTTGTAATATTTGACTGTTAGCAACTCAGCTTTGTCAGTAGAATTTTCATTAAGGAAAAAAACTTCATCAACTTTACTCCAAGGATTACGGATATTACGTTAAAAGGTATATTCACTCGCGCGTATATGATGTGTGATTAAGTTTGTTTGTGGTACAAATTCTTTGGAGATTATAACCAAGGCGATGTGATGGGATGTGATGTGATGTAATAAATGTTTTCGAGTTTTCATAAATGAACCCCAGGATGTGCGGTCGGTTAAAGCTTTAAATTGTGATCTTATAAATGTATATATTGTATAAAGAAAAGATATTCTCTCTTAAAATCCTTTTTGTGAAATTATTGCATTTCGTTTGCTCATTTATTTATGTGAATGTTCTTCTTCTTGTTCTTCTAAGATGTGTAGTTACTGTACATTGTACAATATGAACATGAACATGAACATCCTTATCCTTATACATGATTATACCTTGAAGTAGATTAATTCTTTGTTAGAAGATGAGACAATGAATGATTATGTGCGTCGACTTGTGATGGATTGAGGGTGATTTAAGTGGAAAATACATTATAAAGCTTGGGTATTATTACTCCTTTGTATATCATGTCTTGCACATAAGAAGATATTATGTCACATTTAATCTTATTTTTAACTTAATTTAATGTTTTCAATAGTGAAAGGATGATCTTAAGATGATGAAGACTTGCTTTTGTTTTGTCTTTTGTTATAAATAAATCAACTCAATGAAGTGTAAACATCCAGAGAATGAAATTTTGATATAATACTCGTTTTTTTTAAATATATAAAATGAATGATATTCTATTTGAAATAATATTTAGATATGAGAATATTGATCATAGTCGAAACAAATTTTATTTCAGAATTGTCTGAATTTAAGAAAGCCCGACACTTAGTTTTTGTAATTTGATTTCGGGGTTTATTTTAAAATGTTTTGTAATTTTGACTTTGTTGGTTAATAGTAACAGCTTAAGGGAAATTTTATCACATTGGTAGGTTTGCTTTTGTTTCAAGAACTCTCATTATTTTAGACCTATTCAAATGCACAAGTGGAAGCTAGCACAACTCGAACCATATTTATATGAACTGCAAAGCGAGTATTATTATTCTGCCAAGACAAAAACTACAGGAAATATAGAGCTCTACACATTTTATCATAAGATTTCTCCGAGGCAAAGGACAATAAAAATGGTATAATAGATATTAATTTAAACTTAAACTTTTAATAAAATATTAATTGTAAATTATAATCGATATAATTATGAATGAAAACATTAACAAAAATGTATTAATTTGCTACCATTTTCTGATAATTTTTTCTCGGCTAAAAAATAATTCAGATAAATCAAAATAAACAAAAAATGTATCCCATCATAATATCGTACAGTTTCGGAGTAATTTATGAATTTTTGTATTAAGCTTGAGTACAAAACTTGCAAATTTCTTGATTTTTTATTTTTCCTTTAAGTTTTACTTTATATTTAGATGACTGCGACCCGTAGCGTGATGTTCAGTGTGTTGGACTGTAGATCCAGAAGAAGCCATCTTTGACGATGACTTATATATTACTGAAGATCCGAAGGAAAAAGTGGAGGTAGTGGGAGCTGCTTTCCAGCAAGTGTACAAGGTGAATGTTATCATTCGCCCCAACCACGACCTGGAAAACAGAGCCCTACTCAATCACTTTTACCTTTGAAATGATATGACACAATGGCGATCTGAGAACCGCGGTTTCATGCAGTTCAATGACGATTCCTTGGCAAATGCCATAATCGCCGAGCAAACGGGACCAAGTCCCTTGTTAGTGACGAAGGTTGAGCTTCAGCTCATCTTCAATTCAATGAAAAACAAAAAGTCAGCAGGTGTCGATGGTATATCCAACGTTGTACTAAGACATTTACCGATGGAGGCAATTGACATTTACACCACACTCTTCAACAATGCCCTGAATAATGCATATTATCCAATGCATTGGAAGACCACTGTGGATCATCCTATCCCGAAAAAGGGAAAGGACAACTCCAACCCGTCAAATCTTCGGTTGATAAGTCTTCTTCCGAGCATCAGCAAAGAAAAAATCATTAATAGGGCTCTGAATAAGTGAGCTTCGGACAGAAAAATAATTCCGGATATACAGTTCGAGTTCAAGGCCGGTCATGACACAATTCATGCTGCGTCTAAACTCGTTTCTGATATCCAATGGAATAAATCAAAACAACAATGCACAGGTGCTGTTCTGGTTGACTTGGAAAAGGCCTTTGACACCGTATTGTTAGAGGGTCTTTACATGAAACTGAGCAGGCTTGGCCTAATGCCAAGCCAAGCCATTGTTGTATATACTTTATGATATGCTAAACGGTAGAAAGTTTGTTGTCAAAAGTGGAAATGTAACTTCTACCACAACATTCTCAATTAAAAATGGTTTTCAACAGGGAGCGGTGAATTCGCCGATTCAGCATTTACACCAGCAATCTGATAGGTAGTCTTACAAAGGCAATTGCGTACGCCGACTATCTAATTGCGTACAGAACGGCCCGAAAGGTTGAGGCTATTAGAATTCTCTTGCAGCGTGATTTCGACAAGATTCAGCGATATTGCGACGACTGGAAACTGAAAATAAGACAGACATATAAATGCTGCTCTGACCAGATCCAGAGGAGCCTTCGCTTTGACGAAACGTCTGTTTTATAGCAGTCGGCTTGATCCTAGAGTAAAGGTAATTTGCTACATGGCCCTCATATAGCCGATGATCGTTTATGGGTTTATGGTTGTCCTGTGTGGTTCAACGGTGCCCCTTCCCAGATGGAGAAGTTTCGGGTGTAAGAACGGCAGTGATTTTAGGACGCTGTACTGGCTTATATCCGACAGCCGAATCTTCTTACGTGCATTAATATTCCAACGAGGTCCTATACAACGGGGCTCGAATCAACAGAATTGACAATTGTCTTCGACCAACAATTTAATTTTCGGGGCGTTCTATCCGAACGACTAGTATTTTGAAAGTGCACGCTTGAGCGGCTTCGTTACACCAGAGGCATTCCTCTTTTTAGACAGATGCGGTCTGATACAGGATAAATTGGCAGTTCCATTAATCTACCACGTGAGACGAAGAACCGTAGATAGGCGACTAACGTACAATCGGGGCGTCATGGCACAAGGCGGAGCAAAACTCCTTCGTTTCAGTAGGGCTGTGTCCGAACGGGACCGAACTGATAGGGTAAAGCAGGAGAACCAGTTTTGGTGGCTTCAATCGGCACTTGATATTGGATAGTCGGGATGGGGTTTTAAGCCTTGGCCGGCTTACATACTTGTTCAATAGTATAAGGTTTTAGTTTTAAGTAGAATAGTCATGGTGGCACAAAAATAAATAAAATAAACAATAAAAAAATACAAAAAATAAAATAAAAAAAAACATTAAAAAAAAAACATGGAATAAAAAAAAAAAAAGACAACAAAATTATAAAAAACAAAAATGTTAGATAGTTAGTTTATAGGTAAAATAGGTAGTTTAAGTTAGCTTTAAGTTTTATTTAAGGACCTAATTTTGAGTACAAATAAAAAGGATATTGACATTATTTTTTTTTTAATTTTCTAATGAATACAAAAATAAATAAAATTGAATTGAAGTTAAGATAGATCTTAGGGACGAAAGGCATTAGTAGTTAGTGTTATAGTTTAACTTAGAGTGTCCCTATGGGACCATTAAGTTTGTTGTAAGTTATGGATAATTGGGCTAGTTTTATGAATTTTTGCTAGCTTTAAGATAGGTTTAAGATTGAATGAATAAAAATGAATTTGAAAAAAAAGTGCGTTGGACTGTCATGCATGGCGTCTTGGGTTCAATCCCTGCCTGTGCCACCTAATTTACAAAAAAAAAGTTTTC
Source organism: Eupeodes corollae (assembly GCF_945859685.1). Taxonomy (NCBI): domain Eukaryota; kingdom Metazoa; phylum Arthropoda; class Insecta; order Diptera; family Syrphidae; genus Eupeodes; species Eupeodes corollae. The sequence continues at coordinate 156,984,738 of NC_079148.1, read as the reverse complement.
ATGGGTACTAAGGAATTAAATAATCCTCCAAGAGTAATTTTTGTCATGAAAAGTTCTTTCTCAAAATAAGCCGTTCATGTTCGGCATATAAACTGTAGGTCCCTTCTATCTCTGAAAATTTTACTCGCACACAGGAATGGTTGAGAGTTGTAAGTCACTAGGCCCTAGTTCTTCATGGACTGTTGCGCACATAATTTATTTATTTTTATGAACATGACTGCGACTATGGAAAAAATATCGAAATTAGTTAAGATAGTCTTGAGATTCTTTATTTGTTCACTTGAAAAAATGTAATCACTTTTGAAATTAGTTATCACTTTTACGTTATGAGATTAAAGTATACGTTAAACCTTCACCGTTGTTTTTGTTAAAAGTATCAGTGTGCGAAATACACTTTCAACTAAAATAAAACAAGGACCCAAAAGAACTTAAACCCTTCGAATTATAAATACTGTTGGTTCTACTTCATTATTGACGATAATATGATAATGTTTAAAAAACAAAACAAAATATTTATAACTGAATGAACTTTATCATTATCAAATAAAATATTAATAAAATTTTAGCTTTGCTTAGCAGAAAAAGAATTTAAACTTCCATTCCTGATCTTTTAAACTTCTAACTTCTATACATACACATAGATATACAAGAACATTTAATTTGAAAATTATTAATGAACATCACTAGAGGATGTTGTTTTGTACAAATTGTAGTCTCCACCCCTACATTTAGGTGAATTTAAATAAACATTTAATAAAGAAACTTCTCTTAATTCTGCAAAGAAAAATTAAAGCATCTCCGACCGGAGGAGTCAAAGTCAGAGCCGGTTTATTATTCAAACTATCCACTGGGAATTATTCTAACAAATTAAAATTATAAAATAGCTAACATTTCTTGCCAGATCCACAAAATTCTTTCCATTTTAAATACTCCAAAGCCAGATACCCCCCAACTCCAACCTCAATTGTATATACACTGCCAGGAGATACTACATACAAAATAAAGGTATATTATATACTTGTAGAAGATACTATCTTTTATTTCTCTCGCCGCTACCGCGCCGCGCCGGCCGTGCCATTCGTCGCTACTGTTGAGCACCATTTGTTAAACTTCTGCGCCTTATTTCAAAACAGAAACAACAAAACGAAAACAAAAAACAAAACAAAATAAAAACGTGCGGATATAAGAAGGAGAAAAATGTAATAAATAAAAGGCTCCCGCGGGAGTCACTGGGCTTTGTAAATCTTAAGGGATACATTAAACAAACGATACCTTAGCTACCCCAACAACATAATGGTGTGTGTAGTATAAGCAACAAACAGCAGTTAAAGTAACGATAATGTAGGTTGTTCCATTTCATTTTTATAAATATTTAATATTTCCTATTATCCTTTCGAAAATATCCCTATCCTACAAAATACAACAAAAAAAATACAAAATAACCAAGGACGACTATAACACAGTATCAGTATCAATATGAAAACAAAGATGGAGACGGAAATGGAGAGGCGTTCAACGAGAAAATAGATTATGTAATAATAGAAAATATCCTTAAAAGAAATATTATAGGCATCATGAATAACATCTATGCATATGTATCCATGAGAACCGAAAAGAACAAAAATTCACATCATATAAAACAAATAAAGGAACAAACGGGCGTGGGAGAGAAAACCTCCAAGGACTTTCTAAGCGAACAAATTCCACGAGTATTTTTTTAAGAAACATTCAGTGTGTTAAAAGTTGCAAAGTAATAATAATGCTCACTTTTAGTACCGCCAAGTGATTTATAATGAAGAGCAATAGAAGCTATAGCGCCCCACTACAACGCACCGCACCGTGACGCAAAAGGTGCGAAACAGGAAGCACTTTACCACACAACACACATCAACATCGCAGAACTCTGCATCCAGAAAATATTCAAATTGTTTCCTTAGCCAAAAGCCAAAGAATTGAAACATTTCTCAGCAACAAATTTCACTTCACAGCCACACAAACAGTGATTACTTTGCACTATTAAATTGCATTTGAAAGTTTTCCATCAACATCAGCAGAACACAGAAACTGGATACTGAACTAAAACCGAAGCAGCATTTCGGTGAAATTTCCCAAAGGATTTCAAGGATGAGCCCAAAGAAAATTTTAACGAATTGTTCACGTGATGAAGTTGTTCCTGTGTGCCAAACAATACAACTTTATCCAAGTATAGTGTTGGAGCGGTGCGGTGGTGGTGCGAGGCAGCTGGAAGCGTTGGCGGTATAGCGTGGTGCGAGTTGCGAGGTGCGCGGTAAGTATATTTTTTGTGTTCAAGTCATCACAACGGAATTCCAAAACGAAACAAAGTCAATGGCAGTGGAGTGCAATTGGAGTTAGAGTTAGAGTTGCAGTTGCAGTGTAGTTTTTGCGGTGATAGAGACCACGAGAAGTTCGCCGTGCTAGTTTTCGTGATTAAAACAGCACTCAGGATAGAACGCCAAAAGCATAGGCATTTTTGGCACACAGGAAAGGTGCAAGTATGCCCAAGGCTGGCAAATTGTTTTTAAAGCTGATTGTGATTTACTTCCTTGCCCTGGCATACATTGCGGTCGTCTATAAGTACGAGTAACAGAGGAGCATTCGGTTTCCAATTCTAAAAAAGGAAATCCTAAAAAAAATGCTTAATGTAAATGTATTATTCGAAAGATTCCATTTTAAGACTTGAGAAATAAAAGCATTTAGTAATGTTTAAAATACCAAGAAGAAAAACAAGTTTGAGTAAAATTTTAATACTTCGTTAAGTAATTAAATGATACTTAATCCTTTTTATAAACCGTTGCACCTCAATACATGTTAACGGACAATTTGTAAAAAAGAACATAACATGAACCTTCAGAATTTCTGAAGAAACTACATTCTTTAAAAAAAATACAAACAATAAATCAAAAAATATGCTCATAAATTAAAAATTAGTGTCAAAAATAATTCAAGTTTTGAAAATTTAATGTAGAAAAGACAAGTTTTCAAATATGACATAGAAAACATTTTAATTTCAAAAATTTTGCAACTTTCGAAAAATAAAGACTAACGAAAAAGGAGAAGAGTTGAGGAAAACAATTAATACAAAGATCACAATTTTACACTCTTGTATTAAGAGCCAATATCATGAACCCAAATTAGTATAAATATCATCTTTTATGCTCGCTAGTTGTATATTTTCGATACCATTTTGAGATCGAAAATATCGGAAAAAAAATTGTACCTTCTGAACGATTTTACATTGAGTGTGTTTAAAAATAAATTATTTTTTTTTTCACTTTTTGGAAATATTCATCATAAAAATTCAAAAACTAATTTTCACTTTAATAGCATTGTTTGACAAAATAACATTTTTTTCTGTTGTTAAGTGATTTCTTAAAAGACTAAAATGTCGTTAATTCAAATCTCATTTTGGTTATCACATCAGGTTTTAAAATATGTTAAGGCTAAGTTAAAAAACAACATATGCCTAAACAAAAAATTGTATGACGATTTTGAAAACTAAAAATCTTTCTCTTCTAGATACACTTTAGATCATTTTGTATCTCACTTAGTTCTCTCAATTTCTAAAAATGATTTCATAATTCATGAGATGACTTTTGGATCTTCATTTGACTCTATCCCAAGTCTTTAAAAATCTAGAATGCAATTCCTTTATGATTTTTGAATAATTCATTTCAGAGTTAAATTTTGTTATTTTTGAATCCAAACGTCAATTTTTGCTGAATGTGCTCAATTTTTAAATTTTTTTTTTTTCAATTTATTCCAAAAACTTTATAACAAATCCTCCAGACTATCAATTCGTAATAAGATCAAACATTTCTTTTATACTGTTTTTTGATTTTCTGTTCGGTAACGTTTTAGCATAAACACTTCAAACGTTCCTTTAAGGTTAATGTATGGCAGGTAAAGACATACAACTAATGAACATTTTTGAGAAATAGTTAAGACCCTGAAATTTTTTAAACGGAATATTGAAGGAATGAATTGTAGATTTAGGAACACATCACAAACTTTATTGAAAAGGTACTCCTTTAGGAACTTACTCGTACATGTATAAGGATTTTTCAAAATGACGATGGTAGATTAATTTCAAAACTGGATTCGAGGTAAAGCCATCAAAAACCATAAAAAAAAGTATAACATTACCTTATTAACTTCCCATAGGAAGTTATTGTAATGGGTTCGATTTATTAAATTGAAAATTTTGACATTTCTTGACGTTTTAAGGTCCCTAGAGTCGAGTGTAAGTACGTGATTATGTTCGCGAAGTTTTGTTCGTCTTCCAAAGCTCAAAAACAAGTAGAAATAACGACTTCAAAAAATGCAGGAAGGACTCTCAAAAAAATGCGTGGTTGGTATTTCTTATACGGCCATTTAAAAAAAAATTGAAAATGTTGGCTAAACCAAAATATCTCACGAACAAATAACGCTAAAGACTTGAATTAAATTTTATATTATATATTCTAAAGTGATACAAACTAGTATATTAAAAAAAATCCATTAACCGTTTTTTTTTATAAATCAAAAAAACTAAAAAAAAAAATTGTTCAGCTCTAATATTTTACGAACAAGAAACGAATACATCTCCAAAATAATTTTGTGCAACGAAGAATAATGTTTTTGACATCTGGTAACATTTTAGAGAAAAATCGAATTTATTTTTTACAAAACAAATTTACTGAAAGTTGGTAAAAATTTATTTTTGACTCATACATATATCCGCTTATGGCCTCAAACTAATTTGGTTTTATAATAAATATTTTTTTTAACATTCGGACAAATTTTGGGAAATAAAATTCAAAGTTTTTTTTACAAAAAATAGAAAAGCTACAAAAATTAAGAAAAGTTGGTTAAAATTGATTTTCGGCTCAAATATCTTTTCAAAAATTTGATATTATGGCTTCAATTTAATTTCATTTTATAAGAAATATTGTTTTCAACATTTGGTAAAATTTTAAGTTTTCTTACAGTTTTTTTTTACAAAAATTAAAAACCTTAAAAACAATACCAAAACTTAGTAAAAATTTACTTCCGACTTAAATATCTTTTCATACATTTGAGATTATGGTTTAAAACTAATTTTATTTTACAAAAAAAAAATGTTCTTATAAGAAGTACTGTTTTCAGCATTCGGTTAAATTTTGAACAAAATCAAACAAACAGTTTTTTATAAAAAATAAAGACCTAAAAAAGCTTTACTAAACGTTGGAAAACATTGATTTTCTACTCACATATCAAATATTAATATTTCAAATATTTAAAATTATGGCTTGAAACTAATTATGTCTTATTAAAAAAAACATTGTTTAAAACATTCGGTTAAATTTTGAGAAAAATCGGGTTGACGATTTTTACAAAAAAAACAACAATACTAGAACTTAGTAAAAATTTATTTTCGACTCAAATATTTTTTCCAAAATTTTAAATATTGGCTTCAAACTAATTTTATTTCACAAAAAAGATGTTTTAGATATTTGTAATTTTGTGTATAAAAATCAAACAGTCCGTTTTTTCATAAAAACATAAAATCTATACAAAAAATAGTACGCAAATTTGGTAAAAATTTATGTTTGGTTCAACATAAATAGAAGTTATTGAATACAAATTCATTTCATTCAACCAAATTGTATTTGTTTATATATATAAGAAATAAAAACTTTTAAGAAATGTAACTAATTTTTTTTGACTAAAAATAACGTTAGCAAAAACTTTAAAGAATAATTGAGCCTTTGAAATACATTTTAACCATCAGAGTAGGAACTAAATGCAAATTGCTTTTGAAATATTTGTTAATTATATTTTATTATTTATACCAAATAAGGACCTGTTCAGAAATAGTAAGTACTGAGCAAGTGTTGCATTTCAGTCGTATGTCTTGTAGTCTTAATACTTTTCATTAATTTACCACTCTTTTAATTTACAAACCAAAATATGGTGATTTTAAAAAGTCTATTGCATCGTAAACTCCACAATTTTTCGATATAGTGACTTAAGACTTTGATGTATCATATTCAAAATAATTACATTTAAACATATTTTGACGGAAGCGTTTATTGTTCACTTCTTTTTGGTTTACGTAAACTTTTTAAAGTCTATTAAAAAATTCTATTGAGGGTGGTTCATAACCTCAATTTAAAGAATAAAATCAAAATATTCAACTGTGTAATCAACTCCCTTTTAATATTTGATGATTTATTGTGAAAAAGATGATATTTTCAATTGAAAATACAACCCAACCAACGGTTTGACAATCAACATTTTAGAATCCTAACTCATTACATTCCTCCATTCAAAATATTTCATTGAATAGTTAACCCATACAGAAAAACATCCCACACAGCACACTCAATCAATTTGACCGCATTACCAAACACCATCAGGTATTAAAATATTTACATCGAAATTTTGAACGACCAGACCGAAAAATGTTAAACTCCATACGAAACAGTGCATTTAACATTTATTTGCATCCATTTAACAATCAATTAAGTAATACCCCATGGCCATGGTGCAACCAAAAACCATCCACATCCACTCTAAAAACCCAATCAAGCACCCTCTTCATCCAAAAGTTCTACCACATAAAAAAAAACCTTAAAATCGCTGACAATTTCATTTTCCAAATCAAGCCGTGTAATTTGACCACTTTCTCGCAGTCATTTTATGTAATTGCAGTCAAATTATTGCTCCATTTCACGCATTTCCTGTCAGTCGGCTTAAAGTGGAAATGGAAGTGGAAGCAGAGCAACAACGAAATATCAAGCGAAAATAAAATGATAAAAAAATCAGTTAAAACAAAGCAACAAAACTGTTTTTGGAATCACTATAGTCCTAATTACCGTAATCAAGATTCGACTGCAACATGAGCTAAAATAATAAAATAACCGTTCATGGGAAACGAAAATTGTAAAACGTTAAACGTAAAACGTAGAACGGAAAACGTTTGCTCTCTGGTCCCTGGCTCTTTGTTTGTTTTTATTAGCCTGTGAATGGCCGCAGGACATTTATTTGACCGCCGCCCGTCATTGTTACTAATAAACCACAACTTTTTATCCGCGAGGCCTCAGTCTTACTGCCATCGCCATGCTATCACAGTCGAGTCCGTGAATTGAGGTACATTGTACCGCGACGACGCGACGCGAGGCAAGCGATACGATGCCAAGTCTGGAGTTCGAGTGGCAAGTATAGTGTTTCGGAAATTAATAACTATGTGGTGATTTTAATCGGATATCCTTGTTATGGATTTGCATAAATTAGTTTTAAATTATTCCATTAGTTTGAGGGAATTATATAAAACCATTCCGAATTCCAGCCCCAACCCAGTTACCTTTCCACCTACCCTTATAGAGCTCACACACATTCACCGCATTCTATCAAAGTCAATGTGACATTTATTGGCCACTTTATTAACTTGCCGAAAGAGCACTTTGTGTGCGGTTATTACTCACCATCACCAACAGCCCCTAAAACACTCCTGGAGTTCTGGTCTTGCTCTTGAATGGAATTCATTTTCATTCTGCAAAATTCCGCTTCGCTTCGACCTGGCTTGAGTTTCGGGTGCGGGTGTGGGTGTGAGATCGGGTAACAGAGTATTCGAGCAATCATTTTCATATGACGTTCACAATAAAAAGGGGTGAAAAACAACAAAACAGCAATATAACAACAACAACAACCCGGGCATACCATTAAATACAGTCATCACGCAGTCAACCACCCGGCTGAAAATAAATATTTAGAATGCCCTAAGGATACCTCATCGTCATCGTATCCTTTGGTATGACACAGTTTGAAAGAGTGTGTTTTTTATTTGTTCACTGGGTTCCCTGGGTTCCCTTTCCGGCTGGGAGCTTTCTTGTTGAGGTTTTGTATGTAGCTTTTGTATACAGTTATCGTTCGTTTAGACTATTTCGGCCCGACATCGACTGTGGGGCAGAGTAAGGGGCATTGAGCAGGGCAGCTCCAACTCGAGCTCCAATACTCTTTTTTTTTGTATGATTTTTATTTGAGTGTTTTTCCACCCAACTAAACCACCCCCAGCCAGACAAAAAGGCGCAATAGTTTGCGATGTGAATGGAGGGAGCTTTGGCGCAGAATGGAAATGATGAACATCGGTTAATTTTTGTTTTGTTTTTTTTGTTATTTCTTTTGTGTACTTTTTTGTGTGTTCCAATCGGACTGAGGTTGATGCTGGAAGCAGTTTTTTGAGTTAATAATTGCGTGTTATGCAGATGGCCATATTTTGTCGACTGCATTTTATTATTTTGCAGACTATGTTTTTGTTTGGTCTTGGGCAATGAGCTGAGCAGTGGTAGTGCAATGAACTGTTAACCGATTTTGTTTTTTTTTTAATTTATATGAATTTAAAATAATGTTGTTTTAATTTTTTTGGATTTATGAATAGAAATTTAATTCAATAATTTGTATCAGTTTGTTTATTAATTGTATCAAAGGTTAAAAAACTGATTATTTTTTGTACAAAAATAATAAAACAAGAAAAAGGTTGTTTAGAAAAAAATAGTTGAACAATTCAAGACGATAAAGCAATAAAGTTTAAATAAGTTGAAAACATCGATAAATGCTTAATTGTGTGGTTTAAAAATAGTGACCTTTTTTATTGCTATAAAAGAAAATCATTCTTTTTAAACCTTTCACGGATCGAATAAAATTTGCGGATTGTTTATTCTATTATTTCAAATAGTTGACAAAACTAATTATAATCTATGGAAAATTCCAATATATTTGATAAACATCATATCAAAATTTTGCCACAAAAGAATACTTATGCTAAAATTAGTAAAAAGTAAAACTCCTTTAAAAAGGATAAATCAGAATATCAAGAAAAATATTTTACTAGAGTTAATTTTTGATGATTTGAAGTGAATTTATAAAATTGAACACAAACAGTTTTTCTTGAAATAATTCAAATATTTTATTTTTTCGACATAATTCGATTTTAAGGAATACAATTTTATATGGCCCTTAAACCAAACTTTTGGAATTCCTTTTTCGTTAGCCAATAAAAATACATAACAAAAAGAGATAACAAAAACATGTTGTACCCGTAACATGATGGTTAATGATTTGGACTGTCATGCCAAAGATCTTGGGTTCGAACCCTGCCTATGTCATCTAAAGTTTTTTTCACGGGAACTGCTTCTTGTAAGGAACTGATAATTCCTCCAAGAGTAATTCTTCTCATGAAAAGTGCATTCTCAAGTTAAACATTCGGACTCAACGTTAAATTGTAGGTCCCTTCAATCCCTGACAACATTATTGGCCCACAGGAATTGTTGAGAGTTGAAAGTCACTAGGACTGTTGCGCAACCTAATTTATTTTTTTAAGTGAAGGAATTTGTGTTGAAAAACTATTGACAACGAGTTTAAGTAATGAAATGTCAAAATGGAGGCGCTTTAGATCTTATAAATGTCATAAAAATTACTGAAAATGAGTGTCGCTAGATTTTAAACGTCTAATTTGTCACTTCGAGTTAATTTTTGTTTTATTGAAAAGCAGAGACGAATTTTTTGTTTAAGGAAAATCAAAGTGCAATTTGATGAGTTTCATTGTTAACATTAACTGTTGAAATTTAAAAAAGGGAAATATTTGATTGATCTCAAATATCATATTTCGTTTTCGACTTGAATGAAACATTATATGTATTTCACACTGACATCTTTCAGAGTTCGCATTAACATAATGAAAACTTCACTTTGTTTCACGATAAAGCAAATTGACAGTTTTTGTACAAAATGAAACAAGAAACATTTAAAAACTACAATTCCAATTTCTTAAACTTGTTTTTCAAATATAATATAATGGAAAATAAAGGAAATTTATTGGTTTTAAACTTATTTTATCGTAAGCAAAAACTTTTGTTGTTAAAATTTGATACATTTATTAATTAATTAATTTTGGACGTTATTAAATAATGTTACTTTTGGTCAAATTTTATAAACGAAAAAAGAGGCTGGGATGCTACCCACGCTGATAACTACCCATCCCGTATGTCAATTTGTCTTGCTTAAAAGTTTGTCTATATGTACTCCTATCAATTTTTACCAAATTTGCGTACTATTTTTTGTAGATTTTATTTTTTATAGAAAAACGGACTGTTGGATTTTTATATAAAAACTACTGAATACCGAAAACAATATTTTCTGTGAATTAAAATAAGTTTGAAGCCAATATTTTTAATTTTTGACAAGCTATTTGAGTCGAAAGTAAATTTTTACCAAGTTTTAGTGTTGTTTTTTTTTTAGAGTTTTATTTTGTGTAAGATAACTGTCAATTCGATTTTTTTCAAAATTGTATCGAATGTTGAAAACAATATTTCTTATAAGATAAAATTAGTTTGAAGCCAATACTTCTAATTTTTGAAAAGATATTTTAGTCCAAAATAATTTTACCAACTTTTGTTAAATTTTGTTTAGGTTTTTAATTTTTTGTACAAAAACTGTCAATTCGATTTTTTTTAAAATGTTACTGAGTGTTGACAGCAATATTTTTTGAAAGATAAAAGTAAATTAAAGCCCATATCTCAAAATTTTGAAAAGATATTTGAGTCGAAAATCAATTTTTACCAACTTTTAATCATTTTTCTTTTAGGTTTTTATTTTTTTTAAAAAAAACTGTCAATTCGATTTTTCTCAAGATTTTTCAAAATGTTAAAAACAATATTTCTTATAAGTTTGAAGCCTAAATTTCTAGTTTTTGAAAATATGTTTGAATCGATATTCAATTTTTACCAACTTTGAGTAATGTTTTTTTTAGATTTTTATTATTTATTAAAAAAAAACAGTCAATTTAAATTTTATCATATCTCAAAAATATTATTCTTCGTTGCACAAAATTGTTTTGGAGATAAAATCATATTTTAGTCGTAAAATTTTGGAGGTGACAAATTTTTGTTTTCAGTTTTTTTGATTTATACAAAAAAAACTGTTAAATGGATTTTTTTCAAAAAATATTCTTCTTTGATATCACGTTACAATAAATTACATAAAATTAATTTCAAGTCTCTAGCGTTTTTGGTTCGTATGATATTTAGGGTTCACCAAAATTTTCACCACCTACGCAATTTTCTTGAGAGCCCTTTCCGTATCTTTCTGCCCTTTTTTTCTCTATAACAAAATTTATTTGATGTCGATATCTTTTCTGGTTCTTGAGCTATGGACGACGAAAAAAACGTCGCGAACGTATGGACGTACGGACGTACTTCGAATCTTTTGTTTCGACTCTAGGGACCTTGAAACGTCGAGAAATGCCAAAATCTTCAATTTGACAAATCGGACTTATTACAATAACTTTCTATGGTAAGTTAATAAATAAATAAATGAACAAAAGAAATGCAAAAATAATTTAACATTAAAAGTGACATTGTTATCACAGAGTTTTGTTTGAATTTTTAACAGTTTATATTTGCAAGTTCTTATTAAGCAAATTTTCAGAATCTTTACAATTATTATAGAAGAATTTTTATTAAGTTTTTCAATTTTCTCAGAAACTTTTAATACTACACTATTTTCGTGCAATCTTGAAGTTGAGTAATTCCAGGGCAGGTCTAACATCATTTTCAAAATTTTGTTGTGAGATATTTGCAGTTTATTAATATTCGACGATTTCTCGTGAAAAAGATACCTTGTGTTTTCTCTGAGTTAATCTTTAACTTCCACGATTTAAAGTATTGAAGTATAGTATCAAGGGCGTATTGAAGAGAACTTTCGATATTAAACCCTAATTCATTTGAGCTAAATATAGCAGTGTTATCAGCGAATTGCAGTTAAGAAGGTCTGGTAAATCAAAACATAAACAATGTATAAGAGAGGTCCTAAAACTGATCCTTGCGGAACTCCTGAATATATATTTTTGGAACTAGAACAAATAAAATCTAAGTTTATTTTAAATGTTCTCCTTTTGCAAGAAGCTTTGAACAAACCTAATAATGTAATCCGGACAACCAAAGTGTTTGAGTTTGTAAAGAATTCATTCATGCCATATACAATCAAATGGTTTTTCTACATCTAAGAGTACAAGACCAGTAGATTGCTCTACAGAAAATTTAGCTTTAACATGATGACATATACGTAAAACTTGATGAGTAGTATTATGTCCTTGTCTAAATCCAAACTAGTTGTTTGGTATAACATGGTTGTTTTCAAGAAAATTTAATAGCTTACTCTTACTCACTTTTTCCAAGATTTTACTAAGGTTGCTTAAAAGACTGATTGGGCGATAGCTACTAGCTTTATTTGGTGGTTTTCCTGCTTTAAGTATAGAGATAATTCTTGCCATCTTTCAAATTTCTGGAAGTACTGCAATTTGATACAAGCGTTTACTAGAACGCAAATAAAATGGATAGCAATTTTTGGCAGCTCCTTCAGGTAAATATTTTGTATGCTGTCAAAACTTGCAGATTTTAATATTCACAAATTGCTAGTAATATACTCAATATCTCCTCCTGAAACATAGACTTTTGCCGGTTAGGGCACTATTGTATTTCTCAAAGTATTTACCGAATCAGTAACCGCATTTGTTACCGTGCTTACTTGTGCTAACATAGGATTGTTGAAGTTTTGCGCAAATGTATCAGCAAAAATGTTTGCTTTTTCTTCATGGGTTACAAATAGACAATCATAATTTTCAAGATAAGGTATGGATCTATTCTTGTTTTTCCTTTTTCCAAAAAGGTTTAGAATTTGGCTCAAGGGAACTGAGCTTATTGTTCCAAGAGTTGTTTCTGAATTTTGTGATCTCAGAAGATATTCTCTCCGTAAGATTTTTCATTAAATAAAAGTTATTATCATGTTTAAACCTAGCCCATTTTCTTCTAATATAATTTCTTTGCTTTATGTAATTAATTATATAGTTATGGATTTTTTGAGACATGACTCATCAATACTATCCAAAATACTTTTAGTTATATGTAATTTCAACCTTTTCGTTTACTTTTCGATTATGACTTATATTTTCTAGTTCACATTGAATATCTCGAAGACATCTTTTCATTCTTGATTGAAACCTATTCCAATTTGTGTTTCTTACATCTAAATATTGCACATTTGATCTTTTACCCTTAATAGAATATCTTATTTCAAAGGTATATGGTTGGAGCTAGTTCTACACAATTTGTTAACAGCAAATCTATTGTTGAAGGTCAAATTTTATAAACGAAATAATTGGTAGTTTTTTGTACCAAAAAAAAATATAAACTTCCACCAAAAATATCACTAAATTGGTTTAAGGGACAATATCGGTGCGAAAGTTTCAAAAATTCAGTTTAACTTATTCTATAGTTTCTGTTTTTAAAAATGTCCTGTGAAAGCAGCTAGGTCGTATCTTGAATAGTTTTTGAATGACAGCGTCATGAAGAGCTCCAAAGCACCACCTCGGTGGGATGAAAAAAAAAGAGTGTGAAGTAATGGGCGTGTTTGTCAGCCCTATTGCGGAAGAATATGCAGTTCAAGAAATCACAAACTAATCCAACATTTGTCACGCAGCGTCCTAAAAAGACAGGCGAAATACAAGGAAACAAGCATTAGCCTTTCATCAGGCATTTTTAAATGAAGAACAAGTTGTATTCCACAAGTCAGACATAGCAGATGAGCAATTTTATCTATCGAGACGGGACATTTTTAAAATTATAGGACATCATAACTCAACGGGAAATTGACCGATCGACTTTAATTTTTTTATTCAACATTAAAAAATAAACAAAATTGTACTACCCCCACTAAATGTTTGTTATTTTTTAAAAATCGTAGGTCATTTTGTAAAAAATATCTTTAAAATCAACCTTTTTTAATTTTTTTGATTCAGCTGCTCATTTTCCCAGAACCACATCAGCAGTTGGGAAACTTTTTTGACACCTCCGAAAACAGCTCACAACTCGTTATTTTTGTTTAAAAAAAAAGTCTTAAAATAGAAAATACACGTTTTTATATCCAAACATTTCAAAACATTCTATCGAATACGTTTTTGGAAAATAATTTCCGAAAATCACCATATTTTTCATGGGACCGTAAACCTCACTAATATCTCTTTTAATTTTTCACTACATACTTTTATAAACTCCTTAAATGGTATTTTGGGATATTGCAAACAAATGTTCATTTGAAATGGCACCAATGTGAAATTATCTGTGTGGGCATCCCATCTGTTTCAAAATATAGCTATCAAAACACTCGTCCAACTCATAAGTCTGTAATACCGAGTTAATAGTGTTTTCAGTATGTTGACCATAAATTCCAATATTCAACTGAGTCCTTTCTAAAATATATTAAAAAAATAAACCATAATCTGCATATATTTCTACCGAATAAGAGAGAAGATTTATTTGAGTTAGAAAGACAGATATTCCCTACAGAGCAAAGGAAGATAAAGATTTATTCATTTAAAATTTAAACATGGATCCGCAAGAAAGACAAAGTGGGATTTCCACTTTTTGAGTAATAGAAACTCATAAATTCCTGCCTGACTCTTTAAAAAATTCAAACTTAAAAGTAATATTCAATGTATGGGAAGACGTTCCTAAAAAAAAACACACAGCAGGATACAAGAAATCTTCAACAAACTTGCTTATTTATAGCATTTCCGTTCAACCTTGGTTTATATGATTAAATCTAACTCATTCCAATAGTATTTATACCCAACACTTAATTACATTACAAGCCCCATTCCCACTTAAAAAAAAAAAACAAAACAACTGGGAATAGAAAAATAAATAACACTGCCAGAGTTAAGTGGATAGGGTTTCTTTTCTTGGCAAAAACGATTAACATCCTGTTTAACTCATTCAACAACATACAATCAATACCTCTGTATACATCTAATTAAACCCCCTTACCATCAACCCTGCCACTTTCTTAGCTCATCAGAAGCGGATGTTAGCAATTCCTTTTACGTAAGTTGCATGTACAAAGCCCTCTAAGCAAATATCCTTACCCATACCAGACTATCCCTTTGTAAGGAATTAATAACACTGCAGGAGAGCTCTTGCACCGGAAATCAAACGAATTAATGCAATCAGCTAAAAGCAAAGCAGAACTTTATACAACAAGCTGTACAAAACAGCGGCACTAAAGCACATCACATAGACTGTTACTACAAACCCCTAATGGAGTACGAGTTTAATTCTGTATCCTCAGCTAGAAGCTAACAACCATAATCCTTCTTGTGAATAATAGTTGACTGGCACGAGGTACAAGCAACATCGACGGAGCTGCGAAGTGCGAAAAGTGAATCGTGCTGCATAGCTAGCACAGCAGTTAGTTGCAATATTATCCCATTTCCCCCCATCCTTTATATCGTATCAAGGGATAATTAATTATAGCCCGCAGTACACCCCTACATTGCCATTGCCATATCGGAAGGCCATTCTATTCCATGTGGAAAAGGAGCCTCTCTGATGGTTTAGTGTCTGTCTATCTGGAAGAGGTTTATTCCAAGCTCGATAAGATGAACAACACACACAAGACACAATGTCTTGCAGCTTAAGACTGTAAATATTTCTCCATTAAGGACACTCTAAAGGTTGTGTTTCAGACTTCTATGTTCAAGGAAATTTTGTGTGTAAACAAAAGTTGAAAAGGAAAAACCAAAGGAGGGGGGCTATTTTTTAACTATACTTTAAGCTAAGCCGTCTTGCTCCTGCTGGTTCTGGTCTCGAGAAAGGACTTAGCAAAAGAATGGAACAAAAAAGAAAGACCAAAAAAAAAAAACAAAATATAACAATAAAAGTTCTCCTCTGAATATCCCCAGCCATACTTGAATTATCCTTTTTATGTTGAGGCCGACAGCGACGAGTATCCTCAATCCATTAAATTTTTAATGACTTTGTGAATATTTTAAAACAGTTGGTGCGGAAGAAGTTCGAGAACTCCACAAACACAGCACTTTTCTTAGATTTTTTACTTTTCTTCTTCACTTTTTATCCGTCCTTTCTTTGTTTTAATTTAAGGATTTTTTTTCTATTCTCGGGATTTGAAGCCCCTGGGAGGACTTGTTAATAAAAAAAAAAAGGACTTCACTATTAATTGAGCCAAAAAATCAAACACTTTTTACGGCGCACTTAAAACTCCCGACCCGGTGCGGTGGCGGTGTGGTAGTGTCACTAAGGCGGTAGCGATGACAGTTAACGTTGTTAGTTTCGGTCTGGTGATGATCATCAACACAGATACAAGTTCACTCCTGGAAACTTTCAAATTAAAAATTCAAGCCTGATTTAATTGGAAAACACGTCTACTTCCGGCGATACTCCAAAAATAACTGAGGTGCAAGTTGCAACATATACATTCCAAGAGCTTATCGATGGCAAATATTTCGTTTCGTCCATGAGGACCAGTCTTTCACTTGTGATGAGAGGGATGGTTTGGGGGTTTTACTTGATGCGCATGAGTTCTCGCAGAGAGGCTTTATCCGAACTACGACCGCACAATGTGTTTTCACTGTGAGTTCTGACTTCGTTGAATCCTCTAAGAGAATTGACACCGAATTGCAAAGAGCTGCTGGCAAACCAAGTTATCCGAACCAGGACCTACCAGAACAAATTCGGGACACACAGCTGGTGCAGTGAAAATATCCCAAAACTCCATTAAATGACATTTCGTTACACTTTATTATGAAAGGGACATTTTCTGTCGTGTGCGAAGTGAAGTACTCGTCCTTTCGAAAGTTCGAAAATGAGCAACGAGTCTACGCTACGGCGACGCTGGCTGATGTTGGTGTTGCAGAGAACCACGTGGCTGGGAGCAATAAATGTTTTTGTTGTCATTGTCCCACGAGGATGAATTCAGATTTTGTGTGGAAAATGCATAAATTTCATTGGCCAAGGAGCCATTTTTGCGCGTTCAACGAGGCCCACAGAAAAATAAATTCCTTGTCCTCTGTGTGTGATTGTGTGGGCCTCGAGTTGGGAGATTTAGGGAGAATCCTCCAACAAACGGCTATTATAGGGTGATGTTCTGTTGGATGGATTAGTGCCCGAGGACGAGTATGAATTTATAACAGAATTGGATATCAGGTGGTTTTTCATTCATGTGCTGACAGGTGGACAGTCACATTTCTATTACAAAGAGACGTCGTCGTCGTTGTTCATCGTTGGTATATCTGCTCAAAGAAAAAAAAAATATAAAAAGAACGTCAGTTGTATGTCCTTGAAATGTAACATAAATCATATTATTTTGTTCTTGTTGTTGTTTTGTTTCACAGCAGATTAACGTAGAAAATAAATTGAGTGGCGCAGAGAAATAAATAAAATATTAATTTGGTATGAATTTGAGATGTTCTTCTTTGGATGTTATTTTTATTTTCAATTTTTGTATCCCAATACGATATCTATTTAGAAATGTTGATTGCTTTGTATCGTGACAGAACTAAATAAAAGAAAAGATTTAGAACAACAAGGATACAATTTGTTATATATTTATTGATTTATGTTCCAAAAAGTGGGTAACTGTGGTCAAATGGCAAGCCGGAGTAGTCCTTGTCCAGAAGTCAGGAGTTTATTCCCAGACATCGGCTTATTCGTTGCAGGATTTCCTTTTTCTTTCATGAAATAGAAAAATTCAATAAGACTGTTTCTTACATGAGCTTTTTTTAAACATCTAAAATTAGTTGTTGGTCTCAATAATTCTTGCGAAAACTTAAAAGTAGTCAAAAAGGTCTACCTTCCAGACTTCTAAATTCTAAACAATAATATTTTGAAGTAAAAAAATTGACTTTTTTTCCAGTGTTTTCACACTTAAAAGGCAGCTGATGCAGAAGGGAAATGATTTCTGTTGATCATGAAACAAATTACTCACAAAATCAGTACTTAAGGCTACCAAAATGGTTTCAATATAAAGCCACTGGTTTATAGTTTGCTTATGATAATTTAACCAACGATTAAATATTGTAATTCGTCTACCTATATGTTCTATAGCGTATGTGGAACATTTTTTCTAGTGATAACTATTAAATTTGTTTCCAGTATATCACATTTGAATTCATTTTAAAAAACTTACTCAAATCATCAAAGCTAATTCAATAGAAGATTTCATCAGTTTTTTTAAGTTACTAGCTGACCAGAAACATCATAGTGGAACCGCAGTCAATGCTGAGGATATGGAAGGACCACTTCTGCAGACTGTATAACGGCGACGACGAACTGAATTCCGCTGTCAAGCAGGATGATCCATTCAACATAGACGACGAAAGCCAACAATCCCATTCTCCCGACTTAGACGAAGTAAAGATTGCCATATCTAAGCTGAAGTCTAATAAAGCCACTATAGCGAATGGCTTGAATGCCGAGCTCTTTAAAGCAGCTGGAGATAAGTTGGTTAGGAGCATGCACCAACTTATCTGAAAGATATGGTCGGAAGAAAGCATGCCCGATGAATGGAACCTCAGTATTGTTTGCCCGATCCTGAAAAAAGGAAACTGCACCAACTATAGAGGAATCAGTCTACTTAACATCGCCTATAAAATCTTCTCTGCCGTTATATGTGAACGTCTAAAGCAGCAAAGTCCACAGTTGATCAAATATTCACATTACGGCAGATCCTGGAAAAAAACTCAAGAACACCAAATCGACACCCACCATCTTTTCATCGATTTGAAGGATGCATATGACAGCATCTACAGCGACGAGCTGTATAGAGTCATGTCTAGTTTTGGCATCCATGCCAAACTCGTCCGTTTGTGCAGGATGACCATGGAGAAAAGAATAGTGCAGAGCTCACACGTCAACACTAGAGGCACTATCTTTCAAAAGTCCGTCCAATAACTGTCATATGCTGATGACATTGACATAATCGGAAGAACTCAGCGTGATGTCAATGGGGCTTTTGTGAGTATTGAGGCAGAGGCGGCAAAAATGGGTTTAACGGTTAATGAGGGCAAAACAAAGTACGTGCTGTCGTCAAGAAAGGACATATAACACCGACGTCTTGGTCAAAACGTCACCATCGACAGACGTAACTTTGAGGTAGTCAAGGACTTTGTCTACCTAGGCTCTGCTGTAAACGCAGGAAACAACACCAGCGCTGAGATCAAACGCAGAATAACTCTTGCTAACCGCTGTTTCTTTGGACTAAGAAAGCAATTGAGTGGTAAAGTCCTCTCTCGAGGGACCAAAGTGTTGCTATATAAGACCGTTATCATCCCCGTCCTGCTATACGGTGCAGAAGCATGGACCATGACAAAAGCGGATGAAAGCACCTTGGGTCGGTTCGAGAGAAAAGTTCTTCGTGTGATCTACGGTCTAGTATGCATCGAAGGGGAGTGGAGGAGAAGGTGGAACAACGAGCTGTACGGGCTGTACAGCGACGTGGACTTAGCCAGAAGGGTAAAAGTCCAACGACTAAGATGGCTGGGTCACGTAGAGCACATGGAAACCAATGCTCCGGCCCGGAAAGTTTTCGAATCCACACCCACAGGACAGCGCAGTAGAGGAAGACCGCGGAACAGGAGGCTCGCACAAGTGGAAGGTGACCTCACCTAACTTCGAGCTCGAAACTGGATACATCTAGCTAGGGACCGAGCTAGATGGAGAAGATTGTTGGGTGAGGCCCTAGTTCACACAGGACTGTAGCGCCACCTTAAGTAAGTAATGTACCAATATTTTGTGTGGTCCCATCTTTCCCCAATACAAGCAAACTGGATGGTTTGCCCACTCGAGAGCACAGCACGTATAGTTGTCCGTGTGAAAAAGATGAAGTGCTCAAATCTAAGCCGCAGGCAGACATCATTTGGCCTTGAGACTCATTGATAGTCATTGCAAATGCCAATCTTATTGGAAATTCAAGGCGTTTGAATTGAATTGGCACATCGTTGGGTATAATAGGGATTCGCGCTAATAATATATTTTCACCTCGAAATTTTAAATTTAGAATAATTTTCATTAATTTTTTAAATACTAATCGCCTGCAATAACAAATTGTTTCAATAGATTTGTATGACATCAAGCCTCCTGGTAACAAATGGTGTATCTTATAATTTAATTCGTTGACACTCATGATTTGTAAATTGTCTGTGTACATCGGCAAATATCAGGGGCCCTACTTTTGATTCTATTCGAAACACATTTCCGATTCTACTTTCAATTCGTTATACCAACTTGTTTTCAAAAAATTTCGAACGAGTATCGAGTTGTTTGACAGTTCAAAAATCACCAAATTTTTGGACGAAAGTAATTATTACAAAAATGGACATCGTTGGAATTTGTTTTAATTTGCAAGGAAATGAAGAACGGTACGAGCAAATTGAACGTCTTTTTAAAGACGGATTTCCACCATATCATCCAATGTGACTACTCGCAGAAGACAAAATGCTGTTCCGATTATCATTAAGTAATCAGCAACATTGGAGCTTTTGGCAAGAGGAGGTTACCAAAACCAAATCGGTAGTGACAAGAACGTTAGATCTTGCACTCCCAACCATTTTAAAAAATACTCCAGTCGAAAGAGTCATGTGTCCGCTAATGATGAACTTTGAAATGAATGAGGAAGAGAAACGAATTCAAATTCAAATTAAATATTAAAAATTTACAACATTTTACAATTTGACAAAAAAAACATCGCTTGTATAGTAAGGCCCCTGGAGATCATCTTGTGAATCAATGATCGTGCAGAAATCGACCGGTAATTTTATGCATCCAGTTTTATTTGTAGTAACTTTTCCGTCGACTATATCTAAAAGTTGTTTTGGGGATGTTTCAGCGGATGGATCTTGAAGCATTTGAACACGCATATTTATTTTCAGTTGTACTTTTTCAACAATACGCCGCAGTGGCGATAATTTTAAGCACGCGTTGATCTTATTATCAGTGTACGTTGAACGCATAATAAAGGGAAGTGTTTCTCTGAAATCAAATTAAGAGATCAAACAAAGTGCCGCCAAATAGTCTGTCGTTGTTTTTTATATCTTTCAATGTCCTGTTCAACGCCTCGAGCGAATGTTTGTGTACCATAGTGCATCCATCAAAGATTTTACACTGTTTCAGTACTGTGGCCTTAGACGTTTGCCGCTATACTAGAAGATGCAACAACCATTACGATATTATTATTTGATCGTATTTTAGGAAGAATTGGTAGGAAAAATGAATGTTTCGCCAGTTCCAACGGTGCATCAAAAAAGAATCCACCTTGTCCTGCCGAAACTCCGAGCATGATGTGGCCATAAATGGTTCTTT